>NC_056736.1:727812348-728112348 GCF_019279795.1 Protopterus annectens | reverse complement strand
AGATTGGGGTTCAGGGACCAATTGTAACCTCTCTTTGTTACAGAGTTTTTATGGTTTCCAATAATATTTAGAGTAATTTTGGAGTGGTCTGAGAGGTATCCAGTGTGTATGAACAATTTTGGCTCTAAGGAAACGAGTGTTTCAGATATTAAAAAGAAGTCTATTCTCGACCACATTTTGTGATAGTTGGAGTAGAATGTAAATTTACTAGATTTATTTGGATTGTCTCCATATTTAAAGGGATCATATAATTTGCAATCATGTTTAAGTTCATTTAAAGCTAGTGATGCTTGTTTGTTATGTGGTATAGTTATACTTGACATGTCAAGTTCTGGATTTTGCTACTTGTTCCAATCCCCACCTAGAATCATATAATGGTTTTGGAATTGGTTCAGAATAGGGTATAATGATGCAAAGAAAGATTGCTGATTATTACAAGGGGCATATATATTTAGTAATAAAATAGGTTTAGGAAGATTTGGAGTTGAGAGGGTTACATAGCACCATTTGCCCTCTTTGTCAGCTTTGGTTTCCAGAATTTTGCGATGATATTGTTTTTTAATTATGATACCTACTCCTGCACTGTTAATTTTACCTTCAGAAGCTATAATTTCCCTTATCCATTTTTTACTTCTAATTTCTGACCATTGATCAATGGTTAGATGAGTCTCCTGGACTAGTATGAAATTAGCTTTCGCTTGTAAAGTGAGGTGTAAAAAAAGTTTTCTTTTCTTTTTGTTTTGGAGCCCTTTGATGTTTCATGAATCAAATTCCCACATTGAGGCAATTTATGTATCTATAAAGTAAGGGTTGAGTGTTGTATAGAAATAATAGCTTTAGCTTATATTTTAATGAGGTCAGACTGAGAAAGCATCTTATTATTCCCTTCCCATCCCTGTACCTAACCACTACCCCCATGGACCAGGAATAAAGCAGGGAATAACTAGTTACTGAATTTGCAGATCTATAGATCAATATAGTATTTACATATTGAGTTTTGACATTTAAGTAAAAGATGATGAGTAACCCTGCATGACTTTTAACAACATTGACAAAGCTTAACAAACTGATTCCCTAAAAAGCACTACTAATATATCCTTATTTTCCTCAACAAGTTTCGATATGCAGACGTTATCACATCAGAAGCAGTATGTCCTAGAAGATTAACAGTAGAAGAGATCAACCTCAAAAGTCAAAATTAGAACCAATATTTACAGATCTTAACTGTAAGCTATAAGAATTAAATATTTATTTATATTCTTAGTCTGCTTAATCTTATTATTTCTTCAATTAAATCAACTGAAATGGTCATTTACAACAAATATTTTGAGCAAGGGAAGAGGTCAGCATCCTTCCCTTACCAGTAACTAGAATATTCAGAAGGTAACAAAGCATATATAACTATCAGTGCCAACATATCAGGGTATGAAAGTGGGTGAAAATGAATGTATACCTACAAGTTTATATGACTAGTGTTAGCTTTGAGAATTCTTTATATGTATTGGTGTTTCGATTTGTTCTCAAGTTTTTATCTTGCAAATTTAACACCCAAAACATCTGGTGCAATCATTGTAGGTTAAATAGTGCTGGTCTATATAAAGACCTCAGGAACAAAATGTTTGATCCCCTTGTTCATCATCTTTGGTGACTGGCTATCTAAGGCCACCAGACTGGTATAACTGGTTAAAGTTGTGTGATGTGTCTCATTTTATTTTATAGTGGGTTGGGAAGAATGATTATTTAACCCTAGAGTGTGTATCTTTGGTTGAGTGTATAGGGGTATATAATCGGTCTATAGGTACTGTGAAAAAAATATCAAAAACAGCTTTCCATCAAGTACCAGGATAGATATATAAATAATCAAGTGAGCATGTCTCTTCTTGTATCAGATAAAATCAGATGTGAAAATATTTTTACTAGATATGCTTATTTATAGTGTTGACATATCTCGTTTATTTTAGCTGTTAAGGGGAATGTATGTTCGCTTAATTGTTAAAGTTTTATAACAGCAGTGGTTTTTTAACATCTTGTATTCAAGTATGTGAGGCTGAGAACTGGCATAGAAAGCTACCCATATTAAACAGGTATCCTCAATTATTAATGGGCTGAATTCACATGTTAAAAATATAGACTGCTGAGTTATTTAACAGATTGCAGTCATATTTGTTGAATTTCAGAGATAGCACTTTTTAAAATCATTACTTTGGGTTACTTCACTTTTGACAGAAGCACATAGTGAGATGGTGTTAGTAATTACAAATATATAAACTCTTATTAAATGAGCTTTCATGAAGAAAAGGATAGAGTTAGGTTATTTATAACTAAAAATTAGCCAACAGTGTATTGTAATGCCAGTGTACAACCGTTCTTTATATAAAGGTAAAGAATTTACTGTTCATGAGACAGGCAACAAACAGTAGCTAATTAAATCGAGATTTCTAACTTCAGTTTAGTCAGTCATGTAAATATAAGAGAGCTTGGAAGCTAACCACTTGGTTTTGGGACTCTTTGCGCGAGCCAGAAGCTCGCTTTTGTGATCTGTTAAGGCAAGATCTTGATAAGTTGCCGATTGGTTCTTTTCTTAATTTAGGAGGGAGTGATGATTACTTTGAGTTCTCTGGGGTTATACAGTTAGAATGAACATCTTGGCATGTGTTAGCGATGCTTGGAAATAAAACAACTCTGCAGATATAAAGAAATTGAGTGCACATGTACATATAAGGGAGTCGTATAGTCTGCATTGATTAAGTACTTGAACCAGATAATCTGCAGATAGAGATCGCATTTGTTTGCCACTTTAATTTTTACTCACTTTGGAAGTACAACAGTGTTCTTCAAATCCGCACAGTGTTCTTCGAGGGGAATCAGTTATGTAGGCACTTGTATAGGGACCAAATTCACAGGCTGGATGTCACAGAAGTGTCAAACTTTAAAGAGACCTGGCGGCCATGTTACCAGAACTTTTAGTTCCTATCGTGGGGAAAAGTAGAGGCGGAAGGAGTTGTAAACTTCTGCATTGGCTCCTCGTGGCTTAATACAGAAGAAAAAAGGGTAAAACATCATTCCTAGAGGCCTAATAAGGCCCATATCAGAGTCAGAAGTCAGTAACAGACGTCAGACTATCATAACACTCACAGCTGTCGATCCAAGGCTCATAGGACCTACCAGTGAGTGTATTTATCGGTCCAGAGTGGGAACTTGTTTAAACACAGTAAAAAAAGTGTTTTGGGCTTCTTTATGGTCAGCGATCATGTTTACCCCCATCTAGGTGGAAAATTAAAGAGCTTGGGTACTTCATTTGAAATTTTATTTTATTTTCAGTCAGGAATTTACAGCAAGGAGAAAGAAGCTGTCTGGCTTGTCTTATTTGAAGGGGAAGGTCTTTCACTAGATAAATTGTGTTATTGTTCCAGGTAAGAGATCTACCATTTTTCTTAGCAGACATTAGGATTGTATTAACATCTTGGAAGTTTAGAAGTTTAGCATATACTGGTCTGGGTTTGTGTGATATCTGTAATTCTCTCAGAGCTCTGTGTGTTCTTTCTATTATTATTTGCCGGGCTCTCTCTGGTTCTTTAAGAAGAGTGGAGAAGATTTGGGTGATGGAAGGGATCAGATCATTGTGCATTACAGTTTCCAGGATGCCTCTTATGATAATATTATTCCTTCTGGACCTTGCTTCTAAATATGTGATATTTGCTTGGATGTTTTGTATTTCAACTTCATGAGAATCTGATTTTTTGGTTATTAGGGATATTTTCTCCTCATTTTCCGTGATTTTAGCTTCAGATTTATCCATTCTGTCCATTATTTGTTTAAATGTATCCCCCAAATGTTTGTAGCTGCAGAGATAGGTCTTTGATTGCTTCTTGGATAGGAAGTAGAGCTGATTTGATATCCTCAAGGTTTGCTGGTTGATCCGGTTTATTTCTGTTACCAGGTTTAGAGGCATCTGGCTGTTTTATTATCTTTTGTCTCTTCGAGTTTATATCCTTCTCCGGAGATAGAAGGTTGGAAAGTTTAGTTTTGGATGTGGTAGTATCCATACTTTTATCTTTTTTTGACATTTTGTAGAGGTGGTCTCCTCAGTTTTGTATGTAGAAATCAGAGTTCAAGGTCTCACAGGCACACGGCTTATTCTTGTTTCACTGAATCTGCTTCAATCTTAGTTGTTTAATTGATAGATCAATTTTTCCTTCTTGATGGTTTTGTTTTAGATGTTGATTACAGATGAAATTTCAGAATATTTTGTTGGGAAAGGTTCTGGTTTATTCTCTGGGTTGATTTACTTCCAGATGAATAGTGGAGCTAAGGATTAGCAGTGCTTACAGAACAGCGGCCATCTTTGACTTCCACCTTTAAATCCTTTTAAAATCACTGCTCAAAGATTTAAAATCAAGTCCTTTACTTATGCATAAAATGATGAGTGCTTTCATCTTTTTACATAAAAGACTTCATCAGACAAATAATCAGGTTACACTCATACTTAAAATGTATTTTAGACCAATAAAATCACTTATTTAAAATGAAATCCTTTTATTTATACATAAAATGATGAGTGCTTTCATCTTTATACATAAAATACTTCATCAGACAAACAATCAGGTTATGCTCATGCTTGAAACGTATTTTAGACCAATAAAAATCACTTAATTTGGGAGGCTTGGAAAATAACATGGTTACATTAAGTAATTTTTATTGGTCTAAAATACATTTTAAGTATGAGAGTAACCTGATTGTCTGATGTCTTTTATGTAAAAAGACGAAAGCGCTCATCATTTTATGTATAAATAAAAGGATTTGATTTAAAATTTATGAGCAGTGATTTTAAAAGGATTTAGGGGAATTTTCCTTGAAGTACAATTCTGGTGCCTGTATTTCTAGTTTTTGACAAGAAGTGTATTCCAAGTTTGTTTTTTCTGTTTTGATCTATATAAAATAATTCCAGGACTCTTGAATCTCAGATAAAGAAAGAATATCTGGGATACAATAATCTTGAGTATAAAAACCCCGAACAACATTAGTGATCACAGATACATCACTAGTATGTCAACCATGAGAGTGGCACCCCTTTTATGTGACGTACTTCAATGTAATTAAAACAGAGAGAAAAAAAGGAAAGAAAAGCACCAGTGCAAGATAATTGAACAAAAGTACCAACAACCACAGTTTCATAGGTTCCTAGGTGTGTACTAGGCTAATGACCCTGGAGTCTTTACAAGCCTAGCCAATAGAAGTGCCCTGGCATCATGCCGCCCGACTTTAGTTTCCAGTGCCTCAGATAAAATCAAGCACACCATTTTTTCTGCTATCACATAAAATTTTCAGTTATCATAAAAACCATACAAGAAACACTACTAAATATAAAACTAATAAATGACAATGGCAAATGTAGAAATACAGTAATAGTTTAAAACAGATAAAGCAAAAATATAAAGTCTAGAATAATGCTCCAATTTTGGTTAATTATCTTTAAGGAGACAAGCCAAAGACTTGATTACAACATGCCACGAAGGTTAACACCTTCAAATATTGACATACAAAGACAAAGTAAAGGATGAACTGACAGAATCTGCCCCAGGGCAAATGCAGTCATTATATTATATCAGTTATTACAGCAATGTGTTGGCCTGACCTTATAACTTGTTAGTAAATTTACACAACAGAATGGCTTAAACAGTTATAAAAACATTATTATACTAACTGCACTTCTCTAAAGTCTATACAAACACTCTTACAGCAGTTTGCTGGACCACTTTGTTTGTAATTCTAGTGATATGACTAGCATTTGACCATTTTTAATAGCTGCTGAAATATAAAAACATGATGGATTAGTGTCCTTACCAAAATTATCCTGGCTTTACAAAGGTTATAGCCAGTAATAAATAAAGTATACCACTGCTGTAGAAGTGCCAATGTGGCTGTGCCTCCAGCTTACTGCAAATATTAATCAGACATTCCAGGGGAGTGGCATATGATAATTATTCATATGGTCTCACCTGGAAATGACTGCGGTAAGTGCTTCATGCAGCCTGGTAGTTCATAGAACTGATGGATATGTAAATCATTACCTTCAGCCATGTTAAGTTGCTTGTCCAGTATTTCATATTCACCCCATAACTTTCAATAGGAGAGATCGCATTACAGATAAGTGTCAGGGATTTTAGTGGAGAAGTAGTGATGGTGTGTGCGCGCACATGTGTGTGTGCATGTTTGTGTGTGTGTGTGTGTGTGTGTGTGTGTGTGTGTGTGTGTGTGTGTGTGTGTGTGTGTGTGTGTGTGTGTGTGTGTGTGTGTGTGTCTGAGGGGGTACCATTTATTCAAAATCCTGTAGACTGACAAGCAAAGGCTAACATACTGGGGGAGAAATACATGGCATGGTAAAAGTTAATAGAACAACATAGTATCCACAATGTATATTCTGAATGGTGTGCATGACTCTGTGTGTTTGTGTGTGTGGGGGGGGGGGGGTCAATGGGAGGTTCATGTGCCAGTGCATTCATGGGTTGCTAGCAGTGATTACCACAGCAAACTATTGATTCAGAGGCATGCAAATTAGCCAATAATGAGGTATTTCCTCATTGCAGCTAATGCATCTTTTGTACCTCTGTTTTTTGTAATTGTGGTAAAGGACCCTTTTTGCTACAGCTATACTGCTCATGACTGGGGTCTTAATAAGTTCTAACCTTAGGTTTTCTAACTTGCACACACTGAATACCCAGACAGACTCTTGCTTCCCACAAATTTGAAATTGATTAAATAGGCAATTAGACATGAATAAATGAATAAATAAATGAAATATAATTTTGTGATGAAATATCCCAGAAATTCATGGAGAGGTCATATAACTTGCAGCAATAAATATGTCAATGCAAATATACACTTCAGACTTTTTTCTTACTTTTTTTGCTGAGGTCCTGACTAGAAATGGGTCTAGGAAATACAAAGTATGGAGCCAATATAAGTGAACAGTTCAAATGGAAAGTACATCACTGGTATTTTGACGTTTTATTCATTAAAATCAATTAGTTTAGGAAAGTACCTGTTTGATCCACAATGTATGAAAAATAACAGATCTGTGTATATAATTAAAAAAATATATGATTACTAGAACAATTTAACTACAGAAAGGCCACAGCAAAAACAATACAGGTGGAAATTTTATTAAATACAGTTGAAGACTGTGGTGTCCTTAAGGATCTTTTAAATGAAACGGAGAAAAATGATCTGCTCTCTGAGATGTGGATTTTTTTTTATTAAGACAGGATGTAAGCAACACTCTTCTGCCAGTGTGACATGAAAAGGCCATGAGTGATAAAGTGGAAAGAATTAGTACTGACAGACAACTTGAAGACAGATTAAGTGAAATGAATGATTTATGCTACACAATGGATCAGTAAAACGAAGAACATGCTCATTCGTTATACATCAACTACTTGCTGCAAGGAGATAATAATAGAGAAATTAAAGTAGAAAAATGAAGGAAGTATACAAAAATGAAGAATTAAATAATTTCATGTTCCTGTTTTTCAAAGTATTTTTAGTCTTGTCAAGAATGTTTCCATCAAGTATATTTCATTATTTCTTTTCAAATATTTTTTCTGCTAACAAAAGAAGTAACAAAGGCATGAATTTTCATGGCTTAGTAATGTCAAGTTTGATAAATCTGAAGTATATGTTTTAATTCTGTAAATTTGTATGTTTTTTTCCTACTACACACACAAATGAGCAAAATCTCCTTAGAAAACATATATTTTAACAGTTGCATTTGATGAAGCAGAAGTTTCCAGGGATTCAGAGAGAACACTATTGCAGGCGGTAAGAGCTGCAGCCAGAAGACACTGTTTACATGATCGCAAAAATGTGATTCAGAGACATATCAGCTGCCATGAGGAAAGGCCTCATTATGAACTAATTTTCATGTCTCTGAATCACCTGTAATTAGCAGGAGTGCAAATCAGCACTTTCCTGTGGTAAGCACCTCAGGCGACTCATGCATTGTATTGGCACAGACACGCTCCTAAACACATGTACACCTTCAAACACAGATTAACGTACTTCCTACATGTCCTGAATTGACAGAACATCTTGTTTTTCCTCCTGTCCTTGTAAATCACAGTTCCTTACAGCCAGCCAATAATGTCAGATATTATAGTTTCAGTAGGTTGGGGGTTGACATAATGTTTAAGGTGTTTACCTTACATATACAAGGTACAAGGTTTGATTCTCAATATTGGAAAGTATGGCTAGGCTTAAAGAAGGGCCCTGAGTTCATTAGCCTAGCAATCACTTATACTTCTTATAATGTAAAAGATACACTATACTACAAACTCTACTCAGTTAGTATAGTGGGTTACGGCTAATTCTTGTGTCAAGGGAATACGATTTAAATCCCCCCTTAGTTAATTCATTTTTTGAAAGGTCTAAGGTACTATTATAACAGTCTCTCAGATGTCTACTGGAGGTGCAGAGGGCAAACACTGCTCAGGAGCTGTGTTCTATGTTGTGGTACAAGATTTGAAGCACTCCCCCCTCACCTTTTTATTTTACATTTTTTTTTTTAAGTCTTAAGGTAATATGTAAAAGATCTCTGGTAGTGGTAATATGATGAAGTAAAGCTCTGCTATGTAGCTGTTTGTGAGTGCCATGGGTACAACGTTTTCATTTCTTTAAGTGCCATTATGGCACAATATGAAGAGTATCCATGGTGTCTAGTTTTGCTCTGCCCCATGACATTGTAGTGCAAAATGTATTCTTTTAGCTTTTTATGTGCCTTTAGGGCATAATATAAAGAGTATCCCTGTTATCTAGTGTTCTCCCCTAATATTGTATGATTTGTATGTTAGTCTAGGGGAGTGTGAAGATATGAAAGCTCCCACCCCACACACAGACGCATTGATATATTTATACACACACACACACACACACACACACACACACACACACACACACACACACACACACACACGCACACACACACAGCTCCCACCCCACACAACCACATTCACAGAAGCACTCACCCATTCACCCATACACATAGAGGCACACACATACATGCGCATGAAGCCACTCATCAGTCTGCACATACTAACACATGCAGGCAGACACATATACATATGCACAGATAAACCCCACTACTATCTTGCCACTAAACTCACTGACACTTATTTCTAGAAAGGTTTTGCCCAGTGAAAGCAATGGGAAAATGTTATTTTTTGGCTATATTAATTAATATGACTGCCTAAGTAATTTACACAGCTGTGTAAAGGACTTAGTGAAGGCATTTACAGGGAGGGGGAGATAACATGGTTAATGGTTTCCATGAGGAGAAAATTGGGCTTATCCCTCACAGTAAGTTTTCTGAATTCCACTTATCAATTTCATTTAAAAGTATAGTTTGTATTATTTGTTTTTTTTTTAAGTTGCTTAATGAAAGATGTAATATTAGGCCTACTCTATGTAGTTGGCTTAAAATTTTATTTATTGATTGATTTATTTATGTATTTATTTTACATTTGTTGACTGAGTATGTCTGACTGAGCTGAAGAGCCCTTTTTCTGCGGAGGCCTGGGGAGAAAAGCTCCATACATTAGACAGTTATACATTTTAGAAACAATTAATAACAATAAGATAATACACAGTTCATATAATATGATAAAATATTTTCAGAAATGTATTCAATGAGAATAGGAAGTATGCTTTTAGGACATTACTTAGTGTAAGAGAGTTTCATATTAAAGCATATACAAGAAAATTTTCAGGAAAGTGGTTCTAAGAAGAATAAGATGTACAAGCTTAGGACTTTATGTAGGGTATTAGATAACATACTTTTAAAAGTTTTGCTAGACAGCATATGTATTATTACAGAAACATATTTAAGAGTTTTTGTTAGACAGTATGTGTATTATTACAGAAACATATTTAAGAGTTTTTGTTAGACATTATGTGTATTATCACAGAACCACAAAGGTGTTAGCGGATCAGGTGGAGAAGTTCAGTTATAAGGATTAGTGAGGCGAAGTAGAGAGCAGAGAAAAGTTGTTATAAGGATTAATGAGGTGAAGTAGAGAGCAGGGGATGTGTTGTCAGTTAGATGGGGGAAATAATTTAGGGAGGGTGAGTACAGTGGCAAGTCCAGTGACATTTTAGAAACTCTTTAGTGGCAGTCTTAATTTTTTTAGGATGTGTGAGGGTTCTAACTTCAAGAGGGAGTTTATTGCAAGCCATAGAAGGATGGTAGCTATATATGTTGCAACCGGATTTGGTCCTGGGTTTGTAGATTTATAGTAGGTCTTGGGTAGAGCTCCGGAGGGATCAGGTTGGAGAATAGTGGGAGATGAGGGGGGACAGAACTAGACAATAGGAGGGCTGGTATAGGATAGTGCGGATGATCTGGAGCTGAGAGAGGAGAAGCTGGTGGGGTAGTTCTAGGCAATTTAGGTTTTAGAGACATACAGTGATGGGATTTGTATGGTTGTTGGGCAGCAAATCTAGCTACTTTGTTGTAAGAAGACTCAAGTTTTGTTAGTAGAGAGGAGTTGAGATTTGTGCAGATTTGGGAACTATACATTAGAGTAGGTAGGAGGTAAGCATGAGAGAGAGCTATCTTGGCTTCAGTTGTCAGAAATGTCTTGTTTTTGTACAGGAGCCCTAATTTCTGGTGGGTTTTTCTGATACAATTATTAATATGTAGGTCAAATTTAAGTTGATCGTCGATGGTGATGCCAAGGAGTTTTGTGCAGGATTCCATTTCAATGGGAGTGTCATTAAGTGACAATATGGAGAAGGAGGATTTGATGGGGTTAGCATTTTTAGGAAGAAAGAGTAACATTTTAGTTTTTTGGGGGGTTGAGGATGAGCTGGTTATTTGAGAGCCAGGTTTCAACTGAGTTAAAGGATTGCTTGGTAGCTGATAAGACTTCAGAAGGAGATTTGGCAATGGTGATGACTGTAGAGTCACCAGCATATTGAACTAGGGTAGACTGGGGGCAAGACATATGGAGTACATTTGTAAAGATATTGAGAAGTAGTGGCCCTAGAATAGATCCTTGGGGAACCCCCATTTTATCTGGGAGAGGAGGGGATAGTGCAGAGTGCCATCTCACTGATTGCAACCTGTTAGTGAGGTAGCTGGAGAATCATGCAACAGTATCAGGGGAGAAGTTAACTCTAGAGAGGAGAGTATTACAATTTTCAGGGTGGATGTTTGATAGTTTGTGACAGGTAATAAATCTGAGTGGGTTGGAGTAATGGAGAGTATATCTGAGCCCTTTTACTGGGGAGTGGTAGGGTTTCTGGGTCATAGTATTTAGAGCAATTAGAGACTAGAATCCAGTCTAAAAGGTAGCTAGTTGTGTGTGAGTTATTGGTGTGGGTTGGTTGAGTGATTAGTTGGGAGAAGCCATATAGGTTGATAAGATGCAGAGAGTTAGAGTTACTAAGTGTTAACCAGTTAATGTTTACATCCCCAAGCAGGATGGTTTCATTGAGAATGTGGAGGGAAAAGTAGGAGAGAATAGTTTCCAGCACAGGAATGTTATCCCCTGGTGGAATATAGATGGCAGCCACTGTAATAGTGGTGTAGTTGTTGAGTTTGAGGTTAGCTGTCAGTAATTCAGCTGATGATAATAGTGGGATAGGTACTTGTAAGTGTGAGGTTGTCTGAGTAGACAATACCAACTCCACCTCCTTTTTGATTTTGGCAATCCAGGCAAAGTATATTATATCTGTGGGGAGAATATCTTTGTCTAGGTTTTGGGGTTTTAGCCAAGTTTCTGTTAGGGAGATGACATCTGGGTTGTGGTTAGCTATCCATGCATGAAGTTGGTTTACTTTGTTAAGAATACTTCTGGTATTGATTGAGTGAAAGGACAAATGTTTATTTGGAATGGCTGATTGGCATAGGTATGGGGAGGTACTGAGACTGGTAGTGGGAGTGGGAGTTGGTCCTGGGTTAGGATGTATGTCTCCTGATAGAAGCAGGAGTTTAGAGTGGTAGTAGGGTTAATTTTTAGTAAATAGTAAGTAAGGTATTTTGTTTTGCTTTTGGTTGATGAGGAGTGGGAGAGAGTAATTTTGTATTCTAGGAAACAGGTTATTTATAGGAAAGATTGATGTAGAGATTATCATAGACAGCTGAGGAGAAGGGAAGCTGTTTGTGTGTGGATTTGTGGGATCTTTTAGAAATTGGGATAGATGTGTGGTATATGATTTAAGGGTGAGAATGAGAAATAGTGGAGGCAGGATTAGAAATGAGAGGGTTGAGATATTCATGGTTAAATAGAAAAGTATTATAGGCTGGAATAGTAGGTGGATGAGTATATTATAGTAGGGTTGTTTAACTGAAGAGTTGAGAAAGTGGAGAAATCTATAATATGTCTAGGAGGAGGAGTTGGGGGAGCCGTTGGAGGGTAGTTAGGTTTGTATAGGGAAGTAGAGGAGAAGGTTGCAAGGTTATACTTGGAAAGATAGGAAGAGGTGGGGATAAAGGGTGGGAGGGACAAAATGGTTAGTTATAAAGTAAATGATATGGGAGGTGGGTGGGAGATGAGAGAAGTGAGCCTGAGTGCATCGAGGGCAAACGGAGTGGGGTTACACCTGGAATGGAGGAATGCATAGAAAACAATCGGTTAGATGCTTCAGATTTCAGGAAAAGTTTAAGCCAAATTGGTGAGTGAAAAGTATGTACAGTTCTAATAAAAGGGCTAGGTCTATTTGACTTGGGAGCTTAGGAGACAAGGCAAGAGTAAGCAAATAACCTGTAGACAATGGCCTTTTAAGGACATAAAAAATTAAAAAGTGAGTCAGAAGTGGGTAAAGTAAGAGGAAAGGCAAGGTGGGAAGTGGTAGTTGGCATCCATGATAGCACGCTCACCACAGGGATTTTTCCTGATAATGCAAGCAGTGTTTTATAATACAGGTTAGCTTAGAATAGCTGTGTCTATTAAATGTCAAGGAAGTTATCTGTATACTTAGTATACTATCTTTGCAGGAGGAATAACACTTGGTTTGAGAGTTGGGATCAGCTTTCAAATATGGAGCAATGTTTTCACACCATACTCAGGGGTACCAGATAGTTGAGTGTTTAGTGAGAGAGCTAGGAAGCAAAAGAAGGGAAAAAAGAAGACAGAATTGTTATAAAATTATGCACGAGGGTGAAACAGAATAAGTTAGACAATACAAAACCGACGAAGCACACTAACAAATATGGTAGAGTGCTTTGTCCATTAAAGTTCAGTGTAGTACATTAATATTTGTATTTCCTGGCTAATTATAGCCAACTATTGCAGTTTTAAACTAGGGATAGCCGATATGTTATCATTTAAGGCTAGAAGAAAAGAAACAAAAAAGAGCAGAGCTGTAGCCAGATTTACATGTAACCGAGTTACAACTAGGTAAATCACTTCTATACAGAATGTATTTAAAACTAAGCCATTACAGATGCAGCCACAGTCTATTTATCTAATATAAAATAGGTTCAGTCAAGATTGTCTTTACATAGCATATATTTTATCAGCAGGATGATCTTAAATGTAAGGAAGAATATTTAAAAAAATTCTGTAATAAAATTGTTTAATTTTAACTAGAATATTGTCCATTGACTGTGATGCTTATTTACATTTATTGTTAAGAGTCTATTATTATCAGTCTCAGGCTAATCAAATAGTCACTTTTTTGTGTAATGTTAAGTTCTGCAAAAAAACTTTTTTAATGCACAATTATAAAGTAGTTATCTTGTGTGCATTAATACTATCAGCTGTGGTGAAGCTGAAACCACATGCTCATTTCTGAAAGCAATTATGATTAACAGTTTTTAGTTTTTGAACAAATTTATTATCAGCAAATGAAAGGGGTAGCTATGGGGTCTACCATGTTTCCTCATTTGCTATCATTTATCAGAGAGGCAAAGGTTATTTTGCACAATTCACATTATTACAACATTTTACATAAGGTACATCAGTGAATTATTTATGATTTTGATCAGGCGAGAACAAATGGTTTCTAGGTGTTTAACCTCTTTTAAAGGTGACACTAGTTTTCGTGTATTTTCATCTAATCCTCAGTGGATGTTAATTGAAAATATAAGTTATATATGTCAGAAAAAAAGAAACGCATGTTTATATCTGCTTAGTAAACTTACCTTTATCATTAAACAGTTGCATGCCACCAGTGGCCACCATCAATAGATCTAAGGTGACATCATTAAGGGATAATTAACACACTCCTCAAGACTCACTTCCTCAAAGGCTATGCTAGCAGAAGAGTTCATCAAACTCAAAGAACTATTTTTAATCAGGCAGTTTGTTTCTAAAGTTGTAATTGATGTCTTAGAGGTAATCTGTAAAGATAGAACCACTGCACCTCTCCCATTTTATTTGTTTATCTATCTATCTGTCTATTGATCTATCTATGTATCTATATATGTATCCTTTGTTGACTGGGGTAGTGCAGCTATGCTTGTAGTCTCTGGTATTTAGACTGACTAGTAAATATTTGGCCAGGGCTCTGGGAAGCTTTCCTTCTCTTTTTTAATAACTTTCATGGGATACTTTAATACACCTGGGATATCACAAACTCAGACAGATGAAACTTTGGTTTCATTTTTGTTAAGAAGGATGGTAATAGTTTAAAATAGTTCAGTTCACTATAATAGCAGAATGTTAGCCACTGGAAGAAACATTTTAACACTTTTGCTATTAATAGTCTTAATGTATGAAAATTTTGAACAACTAAAACACACTTAGAGGGGACCCTGGCCTAATTAAGTGAAGCAACAATTTAAAATGTTTATTGGAAACAAACAATGTTCCTTTCAAGATTTCCAACTGTAAAAAGTGCATAAGCACTTTCCCTTGTAGATTTTGTTTACTCTTATAATGACTTAATAATAACTTTCATTTAGCTCCTACAAATCTAACAATACATTATATGCTTAAAATCGTATTCAGTTTGAATTATTCAAGAATAGTTTACAATGCAAACTGCTTGAGGTCCAAAGCCTTTACATGTACAACACACAAATGTTTTTAATCTTTATTGAATTATCTTGACTCAGTGTTTCAACTGACATAGTTGTTACTTTAATTTTTGTAATAAGACTTTGTGCCACTCGAATGAAATCCTTGTATCTCCACATTCCTGATAATTAAAAGATCATGGTATCTTTCAGCAAAGTAAATTATTCAAGATCTACAGTCTTAGCATTTGAATAAGAATATCTCAAAATGCACATGCATGATTGTGTGTGATTGTATTTTAAAGTGTTTGTCACTCGTGAACCTATAATCACTGTAAACAGGTGCTCCTTTTTTTTTTTTTTTTTTAATTAGTGTGCTTTTTCTCATTTTTGAATAGGGGAATGCCTAGATTAAGGCCCTTAGCTTGATGTAGTAACAAGATTTAACAAGATTTAAGAAAAAGCAATTACATGTAAAAGAATATTGGATATTTACGGCTTTTTTCTAGCAAATATATGTATGTTTAGTAGTAGTTCTGTACCAGGTCCTCATGTCTACAGGAGACAATTTGATAAAGACAAATAGCTAAGAGATAATGTTCTCTGAAAGCATTCAAATACTTAATCCAAAAAGTAGTGGAAAGTGCTCAAAAACAAACGAAATCAAAAGAAGAGCACAGTGTTGCGGGTCCACGGATAATTTATTGTAGAAAACACATCCACAAATGAAATAAAATGTAATTAAAATCCACAATGGTAGACATCCAAAATGGTTAAGCGCTTTCATCAAATATATTGACTTCCTCAGAACACAATGACTAATAAAGTTCAGTTTTAAATACATGAATTCTAAATAGTCAGAAATTCAAAATGACCAATCATGTTCAATGACAGCTCCCTCCTCATGAATAAATATTCCCTCCTCATAAATATGTTAAATACATAGTTGTTTAAAAAGAAAGAAAATAGCAATCTCATCATAAAATACACACACATGAATATTTCATTTCAGTAAAAAATTGTAATGAAAATATACACTACAATAATCTAAAATGTTGCTACACCAAACCTGCCTTTTCTTTTAAAATAGGCATAATAGAGATATGTTCATTAAGCCCTGGGGGGGGGGGGGGATCAGCAGCCAGCCGCAGTTGCCACAATAATTCCTTTTTATACAAAACATTTTGCCAGTCCCCACCCCTGGCTTCAATGGTGACAAATTCTAATATACCAAACTTGTAAGACTGAAAATTACTACAGGTGACACTATGTTTAAACAATGCACTAGTATCTTTTTCATTTCTGATATCATACAAGTGTTCGTATATCCTATTTTTCAGTTTTCTTTCTGTCTTACCTACATAAAAGGAAGAACAAGAGCAGCACTTAGCTATATATACAAGTTTACTTGAATCACAGTTGCCACTCATTAAAAAATATGGCTCTTGTTTTGCTTGTCAAGAATAATAATATTATCTTTTAAAATATATATATATATATACTTATATTCCCAACCCAGAAGCACCAAGTTAGCATACAAGGGTGCACACGCAGCACCCATTGCAACACCTTTTAATTGTTGAAAATATTCACCTTCAAAAAATATATAGGTCAAGTGTTGGTGGATTTACAGATATATTTTAGAAAGTTAAATTTAAATTTAAATATTCCCCAGGATTCATGAAGCACGGCGCAAGGCCGGTGTAAGGCCTGCGCCGGCGGTGCAGTGGATAGTCGGCGTAGTAGCGCCATATGCATAGTAATGAGTGCGCGCCGCAACCACAGACACGTGCGTAGGTTACATGAGTGAGCCCAAGTAGGATGCGTCCGGAGGCGTGGCTAAGCCGGCAGGCGATGAGCAACCTAAAGTGCTGATTTCCACAGGCCACCCATAATAGTAATGGCACCAGCCAGGGCCCGTGCAGAATGAAACGCACGCAGAGTATGCAACATAGTACCCGTCCCAACAAAACGGAGAAACAAACACAACCCAATGAAGCCCTAAGTGTACCCGTCCAAGGAACAAAGGATACGCGTAATACCGTGTTCATCCCGCAATGCACTGTCAGTGGGCATACCCAGAGAAGGTGTACAGCAGCATGTCAGCGCGCCGCACCGACATAGGTGTAGCGACATGGGCATGGTCACCAGGGTGACCAATTGTCCCACTTTGCTATGGACAGTCCCTCATTTGACAGTTGTGTCCCGCCAAAAATCGAAAAATGGCAAATGACCTGAGATTTCCAGACAAAAAGATTCCCTCAATATACCTTTAATAGTAGCATAAAACATATATTTTGTATATGAAACACATACATGGCATAAGAAACAGAATAAGCAACCCAAATGCTATGAGAATAAGCGTATATTTTGGAAAAAAACTGAAGTTCTGTCATCTCTACTTGCTGTGGGTATGTGTTGTCCTGCAAAATCCGAGGTTTCCACAAAAGATGTCCCACTTTGGGCATTGGAAAAGGTGGCAACCGTAATGGTCACCAGCAGTAGTGAGAGTACACAGCCAGGTAGCCGTGTCGACATAACAACAAGAAGGAACCAAGATACTCTAAACACAGGCAAACATGTACATAGCAACATGTACCAAACCCAGCAACGTGCTTGTCGCATACACAGGACGGCGTATGTCTAAGCATAATATCCAGAAGCAGAACCCATGCATGCAAATGTAATACACAATAGCCCCATTATAGCATGTAACCCCCACCCATGTACGACCGTGCACCCAACCCTGCTAGCAGCCTTGCACAGCTACACACCTACACACAATGGGCATACCTGAAATGTGGTAAGAAGTATTGTCTTAGGCAGTGCCACGCGGGCAAAGATGTACCCCACATGTTAACAACCCACCTCAGGTACAGATATGCAAATGGCTGCATGTGAATGTGTCGGCAGAATGTGTACATCCCGCATGTGGTATGGACCTGCCCAAACCCCATAGGCTTGCACACGCCACGGTGCACATAACTGTACACATGTGGACAAGTTGGGATGTTCAACCACCGTACCGATGATTAGCTATGCAGACATGTCAAACACATATAGCGGAACATCTGCCTACCAAACAGGACGTCCTAACAGGGTGCCACAGGCACAGAAGGGGAAGGTGGGACATCACATGTGGAGAGTAGCGTTGCCGGACGGCCAAACACCCACGGCCAAGGTAAAGGACGGAATAACATGCATATGGCCGGATGGATGTTGTTAGAAAAATATATATAGAAACACATATAAAGTGCCATTTTAGAAGCAAAATAGTATATAATGCATTGTATTCTACTTTACAATATGGCAGTAGAAATGATCTTGCATGTAATTGGCTGAAGCTTAGCTGCAGTGTGATTGAACTCTGACCCTGGCAGTAACCAGTTCAGCAGGCTTATGTCTTTCAGCATTAATTATCTGCTGGGTTAGAGAAAAATAAATGTATGTACATGTATATCTTCCTCCCTTCCACTGAGGAGGATGGCCTTGTGAGCTGTATCGAAGATAGAGTACAGCTCCTTACCAGAGAGACAAAGGAACATATTAAGAAATGAACTGACTATTGTATCCGAACAGTCCAGGGTTCTTGAAAGAGCAACAATTACAGAAGGACACTGTAATTGACCAGGTGCCTTGCAAGGCTGTGTTATTCTCATGGGAAAACATTTTAAAAGCATTACCTCAGCACCCTCGTATGAATAGAATATTGCGGACCATAGTGATGGAAATGCCCTGTGACTGACCACGTCAGTAAGGTGGGCAAAAGCTGATTGTAAACACTATATAAACAAATTGCTTCCTGTATAGAGTCAGACAAAACTCTTATACTTGTACTGTATAGTTTTGTACACTACTAAAACGTTGTGAACCTGAGCTTCCTGTGTTATTGACTGTCATTTAGAAAAGCCTACTGATGTGTACAGTCAGATTTTAACAACTTATTTGACATTGTGGTCCTTCTTAGCCGGAATTCCCTTGGTAAGCTGCAGGTCAGAGTGCATGGGTGGTAAGAAATCTGCGCAGGAGAAGTTGCCTAAATGGTTCTTCTTGAGTGAAAAGACCTCCGACTGAATTGTTGTGTGTAAAGAGGCTGTCCACTTTCTGATCTGTGGCTGAAAAGCGGAAAACTGGATCCCAAGAAGAAAACGTGCAGTCATAAACGGGAGGCTCAGGTAAGGAGAGTTTGCCTCTTTGTCTCTGTTGTAGATCAGGGACCAGGCTACATTGTGTTTTTGTTAACATTTGTGATAGCAGGTCGAAGACCAATTTCAAGTAGTTTTACATTTGGACATAGATCAGGGGAACACAGAGCAGAGTAAACAATCATTATAGACACTACAGTGGATACAGGGAAGGAGATACCACGTGGTACGAGAGAAGGGTCACGTAACAGTCGTTTAGAAGACATGGGAAATTAGTGCACTAAGAGATCGTGAGATCCGCCTTTGACGGATGATGCGAAGTATATGCAATTGCAGAGAGCAGATAATGTGAGATATTTTGCAAAATGGGGTAATAAATATGACTTTGATGGTATATTAGACAAAATATCGTTAGTGAAACATTGGAATCACTTAAAATGTGACGCAGATGTTCTAGGGTTACCACCTGTCCCACTTTGAGGGACAGTCCCTCTTTGGGCAGTTGTGTCCTGCAAAAAAACTGAACAAATGGCAAATGTCCTGATATCTTAGGACAAAAATATTTCCTATATTTTCTTTAATAGTTGCATAAAACAGTTATTTTGTATCTGAAACACCAAAATATTATAATAAACAGAATAAGCAACTCAAATGATGCAAGAATAAGTTTCTATTCTGGCAAAAAGTGAATTTCTGTCCTTTGTACTGGCCGTGGGTATGTTTTGCCCTGCAAAATCTGACGTTCCTACCAAAAATGTCCCACTTTGGGCATTTGAAAAGGTGGCAACCCTAAGATGTTCAGGCAAAAAAACAGCGACATTTGGGTATCCCTCAAGCACATAGGTGGATTGAGGTAGTGAACTGAAGGGAACAGAAGACTAAAAATGCGAAAGCATCATACGTAGACAAAGAAGATAATAATACAGTAGTAGCGACGGCCCCTCCCCCTCCACCCCCTCCAATATCACATCCAGGATATGAAGCGGGAGGGCAGGCTAGTCCCCCCCACGTTATCCTGTGGCAACAGAGGTATCACAACAACCATTTGTAAGAGAAGCTATTGAAACTAGATCCCGAACATGTAAAACACCTAGGGACACCCAACTAAGAAGAGAGTCAGTAGAACAGAGTGAGGAAATCTGTCAATTAATTGATGTACCGAACCCTCAGGCAGGACAGGAAGGCCAGGACCCAACTCCCCTAGTGTATAGACCATGGACACCGGAAGATATCCGGAAAGTTACAGAGGGAATTCACCATCCACAAAGTAATCATGAAAAGTTTATACAACATTTACAAGGTATGTGAATGAGTTACCACTTAAATGGGGAAGAAGTAGAGAAGGTGATTAGACAAATAATAGGTCCAGACTGGCACATGTTTTGTGTCGTCCGGAATGCTCGTGACGCGCAACTTAAACCACTCCCACATAGTGACGCAGAAGTAGACACCACGTTGAAGGGTCTTATGGACCGAATTACCGAAAATTGGAAACCTAGAGCAGATTGGACCTGTATTAATCAGTGCATACAACAAGATAATGAAACTGTAGATGCGTACTATGGTAGATTATTGGAATGTTTCAATAACCATAGTGGCATGCCTATTCCTGCAAATCTGAAAAATGATAGTGCATATGAACAACAGTTGAAAAATGCATTTTCGAAAGGTTGCATTGCCCCTATCGGTAGCTATATTACAAAGCATATGATAGATCACTGAACGAGTAGGCTACAAGCCGTACTGGAGTATGCTAGGCTTGCTGAAAGACATCTTAACAGTAAGAGGAAAAGGAAGACGCAGGTCTTCACAGCTGAAGACGGAGCAGAAGTCTTTGTAGTACAGTCAGGTAAAAAGGGTAAGAGAAAGTTTCAGACTGTAGATTGTAAGCAGGGATATATTACGTCATTCATGACGCAACAGCATGGAAGTAAGCAACGCCCCATAGCTTACTACTCATCGCAGTTGGACCCAGTGGCACGGTCATTGCCACATTGTGTACAGGCAGTTGTTGCAGCAGCCATGGCAGGACAGGCTTCGGCATCAATGGTATTATTCCACCCTCTCATTGTGAGAGTGCCTCATGCAGTTGCGATAATTTAGCTGATAGAGAAAATAGCATTCCTGACCCGTGCTAGACATCTTTCATGTTTGACCATACTCCTGTGTCAACCTCATATGGTGATTGAACGTTGTACAACATTAAACCCATCAACGTCACGTCCGACACCTGTGTATGGCACACCACACAGTTACCTACAGGAAATGGAGCAAATAACTTTACCCAGACAGGATATTACTGATATACCCTTAGATGATGCAGAGGTGACAGTTTATGTGTACGGATCATGTAGAAAGGGTCCTACAGGAAAGAATCAAGTAGGTTATGCAGTAGTTACTGATATTGAGATTGTAGAAGCCCAACCCCTGCAGCATAACTTGTCTGCTCAAGCAGCAGAATTGATAGCTTTAACACGTGCTTGCACTCTAGCGAAAAACAGATGTGTGGACATATATACCAATAGTCAGTATGCTGTCTCTACAGTGCATGTTTATGCGCAGCAGTGGAAGAATAGGGGAATGATAACATCCACTGGTAAACCGATTAATCATGCGCAATTGATCTTGAATTTATTAGATTCCATTCAGTTACCTACTAAAGTAGCTAATTGTAAATGTGCAGCTCATACAAAGCAACAGGATAAGATTACGAAAGGTAATGCACGAGCTGATGCAGCTGCAAAACAAGCAGGCTCACACTCAGAAACTTACTTTTGAATGAGGAATGACAATCCTCAGAGATTCTAGATTTAGAAATGTTAGAAACAATGCAAACATCAACTACGAAAGCAGAAAAGCAGTCGTGGGTAAGACGAGGAGCAATCCTTGAAGACGGACTGTACATCTCCAAAGTGAGAAAGCCAACGTCTAATTTATTTAGATATGCGGCTGTGTTGAGCCATGGGCAGAGCCATGTCTCAACAGGGGGGATGGTATAGTTGGTTAACAGAATATTCCAAACATACGGAATTAGGAACCACATACAAACATTTTGTGCAGCGTGTCATATTTGCAGTAAACAACACGCACAGGGAGCATTCCAACCGAAGCGAGGGGGTTTCCCTACACCACCATATCCGTTCCATACTATTTGTATGGAGTTTATAGAGCTGAATAAATGTGAAGGGAAGAAATACTGTTTAGTGATTATAGATATGTTTTCAAAATGGGTAGAAGCATTTCCAACCAGGAATCCGGATGCAGCAACAGCGGCAAAGGCCCCAGTAAAATAAAGTATCCCTAGATTTGGCATACCAGAAAGAAGCTACAGTGACAATAGAACACATTTTGTGAACCAGAAAATCCAGCAACCTGGGTGATTCTTTGGGATTTCCTTGAAGAATTGTTGCACATACCACCCACAGTCAGCATGACTGGTGGAGAGGTACAATGGGATTTCGAGAAATAAGTTGAGGAGGTTGATGAGTGACACCCAGACGAATTGGATGTGCTGTCTACCTCTAGCATTGCTGAGCATGACAACAGTTCCAAATGTAAAGGGTTTGACCCCCTTTGAAGTAGTATTTGGAATGGCATATTATGTGCCACAGTGGAAAGCTCTCATGCCTGCAGAGCTGGAGGTCGATGGCTCATTAGCCAGTTACATGAGAGGATTGTTAACCAATAACACTGTTTTGCAGTTAAACTCTTTTTCAGATAAAGAACAAACGAAGCCGGACGCAGAGCTGACTCCAGGATCCTGGGTGTGATTGAATGTTATCCAAACAAGTAACCGGACGAGTCCAATGTGGGAAGGTCCGTACCAGGTACTGTTGGCAACGCCTACTGCAGTAAAGGTTGCGGAGAGGTCATCCTGGGTTCACCTGACCCCTTGCAAACCGGTAAAGAATATCCAGTCTGATTTACATGTCGTAGCCAATATTCCACAGAGACAGAATGACCAGGGGCATAGTGTATAACAATACAAAGCAACCCCAAAGACATTGGTTTACTGTCCTACTGATCATACACCTATTAACCATGTTTGTGGTGACTTTTCTTTTGCTGGGATCTTTCCTGCATATAACTACACAGATACAAATAATAAAACGTGATGAACTGGTCACAGATTGGCATCCAAACCTCAACACATACCTAGCCATGAAGCGTGTGCATGTAGAGACTATGAACATTTCAAATTGCTGGGTTTGTACTGACATACCTACAGCATATGGAGGACTTTTGATGTCTGCTGTCCCCTCGGGGATAAATTGAGACTTGTGAATATCTACCTGTTGATACAGGTTCTGTGAGATCACAGGACAAAGTGGCACTGTACTTACCTGTTACACAAAAAGGAATTGTTTGTTTTTATAAACATGATACAGTCCAAGTTGGTGGGAGTAATTGTAACATAACTGTGTCTTACAAATGTCATATAAAAGCCAAAGATCACAGTAGTAGTTGTAGCACGATTTATGATTCGTATTTAAGCTTAATGAGAACAACGTGGAAAGATGTGCAGAAACATCCTGAATTGTATAAACAGTTGTCTGTTATAGACAGGAAAATGTTACATGCAGAGTTAACCCGCATCAGTAGTAAAGTAGAATATTGTTATTTTGTTTGTGGGGAAAAAAGCATATCAATGGTTACCTGAGAATTGGTCCGGCAGTTGTTTTTTGGGTTATCTGGTTCCAGCCATAAGACATACTGCAGAATTGCCTCTGGGTACGATACGAAATGTAAGAGATATAGCTCGAAGAACTGGGAACTCAGTCGAGAAACCTACTAATCCAGTGGGTGACATCGAAGCTGTTTGGAAAGATCATTCTTCTGTAAGAGATAAAGGAAAATTGACTCCTATGGACTTCAGTGACAGTGTTATATCCTGTGCTGGAATAATCCCAGCTTATGGAGCAGTGAAATCAATCAGGGAACTGAGGAAGTTGTCAAAACCTCTCGAAGTAATGAGCAATGCGACTTTTCCGCTCTCGAACTTGTGACTGTTGAACTGAATGCAATGAGAACTGTTGTGCTACAAAATGTAATGGCTCTTGACTGCACCCTGGGCGAGAGGTGGTAATGCGGCGCTTATCAAAGAAGACTGCTGTGCGTATATACCACATAATAAGCACAATATCAACGACCACCTAGAGGTAATACAGCAGGTATCAGCCATGGCGGAACCAGGCCCAAACCCACTGACGAACTATTTCCAGAAACCATTTGGTGGATGGGGTTCACTCATAATGAATATCTTGATTGCCATTTCTGTTGTTTTGCTCATATTGGGAGCATGTGTCTGTTGCGGGATACCTTGTATGAAAGGATTAGTTAGGGACTCTGTTGACGTATCTGTAACCGAGCCTATGTATCAAGACCTGGAGTGGAATTTGTTAATACCAAATGAAATTCTTTCTGAAATGTAAAACAAATGATTTGCCTAGTTAAAAGTTCCAGAGAGGATGAGGCTAGGGAATGAAATAATGTTGTATATGTTTCTAGATAGAATAAAAGCATTAAAAGGAGGGGGAATGTTAGAAAAAGATATATCTAAACATATATGACGTGCTAGTTTAGAAGCAAATAGTGTATAATGCATTTTATTCTATTTTACAATATGGCAGTAGAACTTATCATGCATGTAATTGCCTGAAGCGTAGCTGCAGTGTGATTGAACTCTGACCCTGGCAGTAACCAGTTCAGCAGGCGTATGTCATTCAGCATTAATTATCTGCTGGGTTAGAGAATAATAAATGTATGTACATGTATATCTTCCTTCCTTCAACTGAGGAGGATGGCCTTGTGAGCTCTATCGAAGATAGAGTACAGCTGCTCACCAGAGAGACAAAGGAACCTAGTAGGAAATGAACTGACTATTGTATCCGAACAGGCTTGGAACCTTGACAGAGCAACATTTACAGAAGGACATTCTAATTGACCAGGTGCCTTGCAAGGCTGTGCTATTCTCATGGGAAAACATTTAATAAGCATTACCTTAGCACCGTTGTATGAATAGAATATTGTGGATTATAGTGATGTAAATGCCCTGTGACTGACCACGCCATTAAGGTGGGTAAAGCTGATTGTAAACACAATACACATAAAGCTGCTTCCTGTATAGAGTCAGACAAAACTCTATACTTGTACTGCATAGTTATTTGCCTCCTGGTGTACAGTATTAAAACGTTGTGAAACTGAGCTTCCTGTGTTATTGACTGTCATTTTGAAAAGCCTAATGAGTGTTACAGTCTGATTTTAACAACTTAATTGACAGATGTGTATGTCATAGCATGGGAATAGGCCAAGCCACCCACCACAATCGCCATGTGTACCACATACAAACAGCCAGTAACACGCAGTAGTAATGCATGAAGGCATACATGACTGTGGGAATAGCACAGGACATATGGCACGTGCCAAGTGTAGATGCATGACACAAAACCCCAGGATGGGGCTCCCTGCAAAGAGGAACATGTGCCAACCACACCTTCCACAGATGTACCGGCAATGAAAACACATGCCAAACACACAGCAACACTACCGTCCATCCCATGACCGCAACGGAGGCTGGTCAAAGACCACCATGACGCGCGCACAAACAGGGACACGGTAACCGTTGCCTTAACACCCCCATAGGCCAAAGAATAATAGAATGGACATATGCATGTAATGTTGTGAAGGATGTGTGGTAGTCCTCAGTATCACAGTGGTAGGGACACAGATACACTGTAATCAACCGTGATGTATGTGCACTGTAGACAGCATACCTGCAGGTAATACAGAGGACAATCACGTGCCACAGAAATATACACATGAGAAAGAAGATAGGGGATAGACAAGTGTAAATGGGACAAACTATGAACATAGGTTCATAGGTCCATAGGTACAGGGTAGGCTATCTACCCAAGGTCAGCCATAACCCTAGTCCATAGTTAGGATTCCTTTGCCAACCTTCCGGTCCGCAGATAAAATGCCTATGATATTGCCGTACCTCTGTCAAGCAGTGATAAAGATGTAATCCCTGGGGTATATCTGCAATCCCCCATCCAACGGACAAGATCCCCTTGAACAAGGCTAGCAAGGATCTCTGCCTCACATGTACTGTGATGTAGATCCACAGCATAGTGAGTGTCTGGGTGACGTATGTGTCACTCCAACACATCCTATTAATGACCACAAGGTTCACGTCACCTGCCCTTGTGGTTCCGAGGGATGTAGATACAGTAGGTGAAGCATAGACATGACATATGGGTCAACATGGCCTCGTATGTCAGGCACAGGTCAACACCGAACAAGAGGTATGTGACCGAATGGAGCAGGGTCCTAACAGTGGGCCAGCATTACACAAATCCCTGACAACCTGCATCTGTATGACAATTAACCTATGAGGCCTTCCCAGCTGCTGTAGGTGTTGGGTCAGATACCTTCCGAATGGGGCAATGTACTCAATCATAGGTGTAACACGTAATGAGTACAAGGAGACAATGACCTACCCTGATCTAGATGTGAATCCCTGCATAAACAGGTGGCCAATGTAGAAGTCCCACCGAACCACGATAGCAACGTGTGTGTTGAACGAATGGTGACCGACAACCTGTGTCCCCTGATCCCTGGTAATTACCCCTGCGCTCAGTGGACTGCCACCCATAAGCCGGACAGGGGTAACCTCGTTCTCCTCGACGGGTATGATTTTGCATTACCATGCATTTAGCTGTAGGCCATGTCCCTGACAGCAGGTATGCATATCTGGGAGGCCCCTTTGAAGGATATCTGTGTCAGATTTCCGTCCCACTATGGCACCCGGTTCGCAGTCATCTACAAACAATGTCGCCCATAACACCCCTGTGTGCCTGTACTGTGGGAATGTAGATGTAGAAGAGGAGTGGACCCAGGGCAGAGCCCCGTGGGACACCGCCTGCGACAGGCAGTAGGTCCGACATGCTGCCAGCAACTATGACCGGGTGGGCCGTGTCACATAGCCAGTTTACAACCCATCCTGCGATGTACGTGTTCACATCCAAGCCGATGTGTTTATCAATGATACCCGAGGGGGGTATTGTGTTGAAGGCCTTTGCCAGGTCGAGGTAGGCTGTATGGACTGCAAGGCCCCATCAATGGGCTCGGTGACTGTCCCGAAAACATCAACCATGCTTTAAACGCATGAACCACCCCTGACCAAGCCAAACCGGGTTGGATGCAAAGTATGCAGGTCCCCTATGCCTTCATCTATGGGCTGCAGTATGATCCCTTCCCATGTCTTTGCAGATAGGTCTCCTCATGGTAATGGGACAGTAATAACCAGGGTCAGTGGAGGGATTGGCCCTGTGACGTGGGACTACAGTCGCCGTGCGACACAACCCGGCACGCTACCCGAGGTGAGGCTAGAAATAAACAGCTGTCCTAACTGTGGGTCTAATTCCTCAATGAGATCGTGGAGTACACAGTCGGGTCACCAGCTGGTCACATGGATGCTATGTTCACTACCCTGGAGAGAGCATGTTCCATCCGTGCGTCACAGAACATTCGGGGACCACAAACCGCCGGTACAGACATCTCTTCATGTGAGGGGGAGGGTGTGGAGATGTCTTCACCGAACCTGTCAGCCCGTATGTTGGCAATGTGTGTATGTTGAGTAAACTCCACATCATCGTGAACCCAGTCAGAGCATATGTGGGAGTGACCTCCCAGGTGTCCAGCATAGCAAATGAAGGCTGTATGATTGTCAGCCAGGTCCATGGAGATATATCTGTGGAACGTGCCCCGGACCATGTCATGACAGCCTGTAGCTCTACACATATAATGACCAAGGGTGTCATACCTCACAAGGTGTCTGCTCTGCCTTGTAGTAGCCACCTACTCTCGTTGTACAGCTTGTGTATGGCTGGGGTACACCACACTGGATGCTTGGCATTGATACAATGAACCACAGTTGGGTAAGGGAATGCCTGATCCATGCAGTCCTGTAGGTACCGGCAGACGCCATATGTAAGTGATGCAGTGGCTGCAGTACTGTTGACCACTGGCTCAGGGTCCTTAAAGGAGACCACAGTAGTGTTCAGAATGGTGAATTTGGCCTTTGAGAAAGCCATGTGTATGGTAACCGCCAACACCCACAGCAACGGATGTCAATAGCAGAAGCCATTGTCCAAATAACATACATTAACTTCGGCATGACAATATGTATTATTATACATGTATTGACACGTGTCTGCTAATTACATTTGCAAATGGCCGTTAAGACCATGCCAACGTGCCCGTGATTTACCTAGTCTGGAGATGTCGTTCCGACAATAAAGTGGCGATACTTCCCAACCGGGACCTCTGGGGATTAATTAAAGCGGTTGTTAACCTGCAACATTGGATGTACACCATTTGGTTCCGGTCTCGGAAAACATGGTTTCCGTAGCACTACACACTATGGGTAGTCAAGCAGACATCCGCGATTGGTGAACACACAGCAGCAGTCAAACCCACTGGCCACACGGACACAGTCCGACAAGCTCTACACTTTACATATGCACATTGGTGTCCATTGTAGGACCCAAAAAATTTTCCCATACGGAATGCGTGCCAGCCTCCATCGTCACCCACGTGAACCGATAGTCGTGACCACGTCACAGCTAGACATATGTACCACAAGCATGTTCAATGTTGATGATAGCTGTCCATGAAATGCAGCACATATGCACAGAAATTCCTAGAGTTCCGAGTCCATAGAAGTGCGTCCACATCACAGTCCCGCACACATGAAGGATGCGTAATGGGTACTGTCGACTGTTGCAGTCAAGGGATCCTGGGTATGTAGAAACAGGGCTCTGTGTCGTTTGGCAGGTAATCCTTTGTCCCGCCCCGTGGGAGGGATGTGGGCGTAGCACCTGCCTTACTCCCCACTAATAATGCAAAGCATCCACCGGATAATGCTAAATGCAGGTGTGGAATGTGTACAGGCCATAACAGTGTCCAGTAGGCAATCCCCATGGATGGACAGGCCTACGACCAGGATGGCACCCATACCTGCAAGCCCGGTGGAATTACACAGCTGCAGTAAGGCATAACACAGGAAATGCAGATGGAAACTACAGTAGACACTCCCCATAGAAATCCAGACCGTATAATACCGACATACACAGCACTCGATCTGCCAGCAACAACATGGGGATTACTCGCTGCCATACTGTGGAACAAATGGGCGACCAGTGGAACACATACCAATGGCACACCAACAACGTCAACTAGGAAGGTCATAGGATGTTTAAACACTGGTGTTCTCACTTATAAAGAACATCCTTCAATGAATCAATAGGGTCTACATGTTCTGGCTGTGTTATATTGACAATACAGTGGCGTATATGTCCTACTGGGCCTTCTGAGGATTACTTAAAGCAGTTGCCAACCTGCAGCATTACATAAATACCATTTGGGTTAATCGTAGTAGAACATGGGTTTCGTAGCACAACATAATATGTGTAGTCAAACACACATCCGCGATTGGGGAACATACAGCAGCGGTCACAACCACTGGCCAGATGGACACAGTCCAACATGTTCTACATTTTACATATGCACATTGGTGTCCATTGTAGGACCCAAAAATTTTCCCATCTCGAATGCGTGCCAGCCTTCATCGTCACCCACGTGAACCGATAGTCGTGACCACGTCACAGCTAGACATATGTACCACAAGCGTGTTCAATGTTGATGATAGCTGTCCATGAAATGCAGTACATATGCACAGAAATCCCCAGAGTTCCGAGTCCATAGAAGTGCGACCACATCACAGGCACAGACAGATGAAGGATGTGTAATGGGTACTGTTGACTGTTGCAGTCAAGGGATCCTGGGTATGTAGAAACAGGGCTCGTGTCATTTGGCAGGTAATCCTTGTCCCGCCCGTGGAGGGAGGTGGGCGTAGCACCTGCCTTACTCCCCACTAATAATGCAAAGCATCCACCGGAGAATGCTAAATGCAGGTGTGAAATGTGTACAGCCCTATACCAGTGTCCAGTAGGCAATTCTCATGGATGGACAAGCGTACGACCAAGATGGCACCCATAACTGCAAACCCGGTGGAATTACACAGCCGCAGTAAGGCATAACACAGGTAATACACATAGGGACTACACTTGACATTCCCCATACAAAGTTGGACCGCCATGTAACACCGCGCATACAGCACGCAATCTGCCAGCAACAAAATGGGTAGGGCTCGCTACCATACAGCGGAACAGATGGACGACCTGTGGAACACATACTAATGGCACACCAACAACGTCAACTAGGATATGTAAACTATGGCGTTCCCACCTATAAAGAAAACATGCTTCAATGAATACATACGGGATCAACATGTTCCGGTGGTGTTATGTTGAAAGTACAGTGACGGATATGTCCTATTGGGACGTCTGAGGTTTATTTAAAGCAGTTGCTAACCTGCATCTTTGGATATACACCATTTATTCACAGTTCTAAAACACCTGGTTTACGAAGCACCATGTAGAATGGGTAGTCAAACAGACATCCGATTGGGAACATACAGCAGCAGTCAAAACCACTGGCCAGTTGGACACAGTCCAGCAACATCTAACTTTACATATGCACATTTGTGTCCATTGTAGGACCCAAAAATACCTTCTAACAGAACTCCATCCAGCCATTTCTGACCACCAGATGATGCGATAGCCGTGACTACGGCACAGTTATACATATGCACCACCAGCGTGTTTAAGGTTGATGACAGGTGTCCATGAAATGCAGGACATATGAACAGAAATCCCCAGATCGACGTGTCCATACATGTGTGTCCACATCCCAGTCCCGCACATGAAGGATGTGTAATGGGTACTGTTGAGGGTTGCAGCCATGGGATCTTGGGTATGCAGAAATGGGGCTCGGTGTTGTTTGGCAGATAATCCGTTGTCCCGCCCAGTGGGAGGGATGTGGGTGTAGCACATGACCTTCTCCCCACTAATAATGCAAAGCATCCACCGGATAATGCTAAATGCAGGTGTGGAATGTGTACCGGCCATAACAATGTCCAGTAGGCAATCCCCATGGATGGACAGGCCTACGACCAGGATGGCACCCATACCTGCAAGCCCGGTGGAATCACACAGCTGCAGGAAGGCATAACACAGGAAATGCAGATGGAAACTACAGTAGACACTCCCCATAGAAATCCAGACCGCCGTGTGAATACCGCGCACAGCACTCGATCTGCCAGCAACAACATGGGGATTACTCGCTGCCATACTGCGGAACAAATGGGCGACCAGTGGAACACATACCAATGGCACACCAACAATGTCAACTAGGAAGGTCATAGGATGTTTAAACACTGGCGTTCCCGCTTATAAAGAACATCCTTCAATGAATCAATAGGGTCTACATGTTCTGGCTGTGTTATATTGACAATACAGTGGCGTATATGTCCTACTGGGCCTTCTGAGGATTACTTAAAGCAGTTGCCAACCTGCAGCATTACATTAATAACATTTGGGTTAATCGTAGTAGAACATGGGTTTCGTAGCACAACATAATATGTGTAGTCAAACACACATCCGCGATTGGGGAACATACAGCAGCGGTCACAACCACTGGCCAGATGGACACAGTCCAACATGTTCTACATTTTACATATGCACATTTGTATCCATTGTAGGACCCAAAAATTTATCCGTACGCAATGTCAACCGGCTGCGATCGGGAGACCCAGATGAAGTGACAGCCGTGACTACGGCACAGCTACATATATGCACCACCAGCATGTTCAAGGTTGATGACAACTGTCCATGAAATGCAGGACATATGCACAGAAATCCCCAGATTGTCGAGTCCATAGATGTGCGTCCGCATCCCATTCCCGCACACATGGAGGATTTGCAATGGGTACTGTCGAGGGTTGCAGCCATGGGATCGTGGGTATGCAGAAATGGGTGTCGGAGTTGATTGGCAGATGATCCGTTGTCCCGCCCCGTGTGAGGGTTGTGGGTATGGCATATGCGTTACTCCGCACTAATAATGCAAATCATCCACCGGAGAATGCTTAATGCAGCTGTGACATGTGTACAGCCCTATACCAGTGTCCATTAGGCAGTTCCCATGGATGGACAAACGTACGGACAAGATGGCACCCATTAGTGCAAACCTGGTGGAATCACACAGCTGTAGTAAGGCAAAACACAAGGAATACAGATAGGGACTACAGTAGAGACTCCACATACAAAGTCAGACCATCGTGCGAATACCGGCGTACACAGCACTCAATCTGCCAGCAAGAGAATGGTGATCACTCGCTTCCATACCGCGGAACAAATGGGTGACCTGCGGAACACATACTAATGGCACACCAACAACGTCAACTAGAAATGTTATAGGATGTTTAAGCTATGGCGTACACACATATAAAGAACATCCTTCAATGAATTAATAGGATCTACATGTTTTGTACGTGTTAATTTGACAATACAGAGGCGGGAATGTCCCAATGGGATATCTGTGGATTAGTTAAAGCAATTGTTAGCCTGCATCATTGGAATTACACCATTTGGGTTCAGTGGCGGAAAGCCCGGTTTACGTAGCACTACATAATATGGGTACTCAAACAGACATCCGTGATTGCTGAACATACAGCAGCAGTCAAACCCACTGGCCAGATGGACACAGTCCAATAAGTTCTACACTTTACATATGCACATTGGTGTCCATTGTAGGACCCAAAAATGTATCCGTATGCAATGTGAACAGGCAGCGATCTAGAGACCCAGAAGAACTGATAGCCGTGATTACGGCACAGCTAGATATGTGCACCACCAGCGTGTTCAAGGTTGATGACAAGTGTCCATGAAATGCAGGACATATGGATAGGACTCCCCAGGTTGCCGAGTCCATAGACGTGCGTCCTCATCCCATTCCCGCACACATGAAGGATGTGCAATGGGTACCGTCGAGGGTTGCAGACATGGGATCGTGGGTATGCAGAAATGGGGCTCGGTGTTGATTGGCAGATAATCCATCGCCCGCCTGGGAGGTATGTGGGTATAGCACATGCGTTACTCCCCACTAATAATGCAAATCATCCACCGGAGAATGCTAAATGCAGCTGTGAAATGTGTACAGCCCTATACCAGTGTCCAGTAGGCATTTCCCATGGACGGACAAATGTCTGACCAAGATGGCCACCCATAACTGCAAACCAGGTGTAATTCCACAGCTGCAGTAAGGCATAACACAGAAAATACAGATAGGGACCACAGTACACACCCCCCATACAAAGCCAGACCGGCGTGCAAATACCGGCGTAGACAGCACTCAATCTGCCAGCAAGAAAATGGGGTTCACTCGCTTACATATAGGGTTACCACCTGCCCCACTTTGCGAGGGACAGTCCCTCTTTGGGAAGTTGTGTCCTGACAAAAAATTATAAAAATGGCAAATGTCCTGAGATTTTAGGACAAAATCGTTTCCTATATGTTATGTAATAGTTGCATAAAAGTTATTCTGTATCTAAAATACCTAAATGTTATCAGAAACAGAATAATCAACTAAAATGGTACAATAATAAGCTTTTATTTAGGCAAAAAAGTTAAGTTCTATCCTTTGTACTGACTGTGGGTATGTGTCAGCCTGTAAAATCTGGTTTGTACCAAAAATGTCCCACTTTGACCATTTGAAAAGGTGGCAACCCTACTTATATACTGCGGAACAAATGGGCGATCTGGGAACACATAGTAATGGCACACCACCAACGTCAACTAGGAAGGTTATGGGATGGTCAAGCTATGGCGTACCCACATATAAAGAACATCCTTCAATGAATTAATAGGATCCACATGTCATGGTGGTGTTATTCTGACAATACAGTGGTGGATATTTCGTATTGTGACCTCAGAGGATTATGTAAAGCAGTTGCTAACCTGCATCTTTGGATGTACACCATTCAGTGTCAGGTTTGAAAGACCTGGATGTCGTAGCACTACATAATATGTGTAGTCAAACACACACCCACGATTGGGGAACATACAGCAGCAGTCAAACCCACTGGCCAGATGGACACAGTCCAACAGGTTCTGCACTTTACATATGCACATTGGTGTCCATTGTAGGACCCAAAAATTTAGCCCTAAGCAAGATAAACGTGATGGAGGAAGCGACGCTGAAGGCATAACAGCCATGACTATGGCACTGTTAGACATATGCACCACCAGCGTGTTTAAGGTTGATGACAGGTGTCCATGAAACGCAGAACATATGGGCAGAAATACCCATATGGCCGTGTCCATAGATGTGCGTCCACATCTCAGTCCCGCACACATGAAGAATGTATAATGGGTACCGTCGAGGGCTGCAGCCATGGCATCGTGGGTATGCAGAAATGGGGCTCGGTGTTGTTTGGCAGATAATCCGTTGTCCCGCCCCGTGGGAGGGATGTGGGTATAGAACATGCCTTACCCCCCACCAATAATGACAATCATCCACCGGAGAATGCTACATGCAGCTGTGAAATGGGTACAGCCCTACACCAGTGTCCAGTAGGCATTTCCCAAGGATGGACAAACGACGCCAGGATGGCACCCATAACTGCAAACCTGGTGGAATCACACAGCTGTAGTAAGGCAAAACACAGGGAATACAGATAGGGACTGCAGTAGAGACTCCACATACAAAGTCAGACCGCCGTAATACCAGCGCATACAGCACTCAATCTGCCAGCAAGAGAATGGGATCACTCGCCCATAATGTGGAACAAATGGGCGACTCATGGAACACATACTAATGGCACACCAAGAAGCTCAACTAGAAATGTTATAGGATGTTTAAGCTATGGCATACACACATATAAAGAACATCCTTCAATGAATTAATAGGATCTACATTTTTTGTCCGTGTTAATTTGACAATACAGAGGCGGGAATGTCCCAATGGGATATCTGCGGATTAGTTAAAGCAATTGTTAGCCTGCATCATTGGAATTACACCATTTGGGTTCAGTGGCGGAAAGCCCGGTTTACGTAGCACTACATAATATGGGTACTCAAACAGACATCCGTGATTGCTGAACATACAGCAGCAGTCAAACCCACTGGCCAGATGGACACAGTCCAATAGGTTCTACACTTTACATATGCACATTGGTGTCCATTGTAGGACCCAAAAATTTATCCGTACGCAATGTCAACCTGCTGCGATCGGGAGACCCAGATGAAGTGACAGCCATGACTACGGCACAGCTACATATATGCACCACCAGCGTGTTCAAGGTTGATGACAACTGTCCATGAAATGCAGGTGATATGCACAGAAATCCCCAGATTGTCCAGTCCATAGAAGTGCGTCCACATCCCATTCCCCGCACACATGGAGGATGTGCAACAGGTACTGTCGAGGGTTGCAGCCATGGCATCGTGGGTATGCAGACATGGGTCTCGGTGTTGATTGGCAGATGATCCCTTGTCCCGCCCCGTGTGAGGGATGTGGGTATGGCATATGCATTACTCCGCACTAATAATGCAAATCATCCATCGGAGAATGCTAAATGCAGCTGTGAAATGTGTACAGCCCTATACCAGTGTCCATTAGGCAGTTCCCATGGATGGACAAACGTACGGCCAAGATGGCACCCATAACTGCAAACCTGGTGGAATCACACAGCTGTAGTAAGGCAAAACACAGGGAATACAGATAGGGACTACAGTAGAGACTCCACATACAAAGTCAGACCACCGCGAATACCGCGCATACAGCACTCAATCTGCCAGAAAGAGAATGGGGATCACTCGCTTCCATACCGTGGAACAAATGGGACCTGCGGAACACATACTAATGGCACACCAACAACGTCAAGTAGGAAAGTCATAGGATCCTGAAACTATGGTGTTCACGCTTATAAAGAACATCCAGCAATGAATTAATAGGATCTACATGTTTTGGTTGTGTCAGTTTGACAATACAGTGGCGGACATATCCTAATGGGACATTTGAGGATTACTTAAAGCATCTCATAGCCTGCATCATTGGATTTACACCATCCGGTTTCAGTTTAGAATACCCTGGTTAACGTAGCACTACATAATATGGGTAGCAAGCAGACATCCGCGATTGGGGAACACACAGCAGCAGTCAAACCCACTAGCCAGATGGACACAGTCCAACAAGGTCTACACTGTACATATGCACAATGGTGTTCATAGTAGGACCCCAGAGATTCATCCGTACGCAATGTCAACCAGCTACGATCGAGAGCCCCGAAAGAACTGACAGCCGTGACTAGGGTACAGCCAGACATATGCACCCCCAGCGTGTTCAGGGTTGACGACAACTGTCCACGGAATGCAGGACATATGTCCAGATATTCCCAGATTGTAGAGTCCATAGAGGTGTGTCTACATCCCATTCCCACACACATGCCGGATGTGTAATGGGTACCATCGAGGGTTGCAGCCATGGGATCCTGGGTATGCAGAAATGGGGCTCGGTGTTGTTTGGCAGATAATACGTTGTCCCGCACCGTGGGAGGGATGTGGGAGTAGCACGTGCCTTACTCCCCACTGATAGTGCAAAGCATCCACCGGCTAATGCTAAATGCAGGTGTGAAATGTGTACTGCTCCATACCAGTGTCCAGTAGACAATCGCTAGGGATGGACAAGCATAGGACCAAGATGGCACCCATAATCACAACCTGGTGTAACCACACAGCTGCAGTGAGGCATAACACAGGACATACAGAGAGGGACAACAGTAGACACTCCCCATACAAAGCCAGACCACTGTGCGAATACCGCGCACACAGCTCTCAATCTGCCAGCACCGAATGGGGATCACACGCCCCATACCGCTGAACAAATGGGTGACCTGTGGAACACATACCAATGGCACAATATCAACGTCAGCTAGGAAAGCCATACGATGGTCAAACTATGGCGTTCCCACCAATGAACATCCTTCAGTGAATTAATAGGATTAATGTCAATTGACCATGGAATACACCTAATCAACATCAAAGACCCGCTGGCACCTTATGGCACACAAACCAAGACACACATTGGTAGATGAAACAGTCAACGTAGACATTTCGTCCACGACAGGTCACATGTGGTATCCAAAGGTTACTCCATAGACATGTAAGCGCTATCACCGTAGGGCTCCATGAGACTTACACATAACATAGAGGTGTCCAGGCTTTATATATCCCCCCTTACACTTCCATGTGTTACTTTCTGTGCAAACAATGAACATGTAACCACAGCATGGAAAGCACAGACGCAATGTTAACCACACACATATGTTAACATCTCAGAAGGCATCCTATTAACACATGTATCATATGATATTGTACTATGCCGAATACTCATCAATCAAAGATTTAACAATGTATATGGAAGATATGCATAGCATATCACTGTAATACAGCGGTACAGAACTGAAAGAGTGGACAAATGTGTGCTAACCCTACATCTGTACCTAAACTACATTCCGCTACGGGCTTGCTCCACCTGCCTCTCAAAAGAGGCCTCATCAGTGTTCCATCGGTCAGCCCTGGTGTGTGGCCAACCCTCCACCTACTAATCCAACTAGATCCGCATTCTATAGCATAGCTGATGAGGTCCCCTGGTATTATAACCTGATGTCGAAAACACCGAATGTAGACGTATGCCTTGTGATGTGCCCATATCCCCGTAGGCATACGGCAATCCCGGCTGCCCAGGGCCGCGACTAGTAGGGCCACCTGTCTAGTAGGTGTGTCATGTAGGTATACCAAGATGGGGCACCATGTGCTGTGGTGTTGGGCCATGGAGCCCTACAGCCTAGGGCAGCAGTCGATCTAAGTCCGCTGCCAGAGGGTAGTACGGTCTGCAGGTATGTGCAGACGCACATGAAACAGCGGTCCACAAGGATTACCCATAGTGGTGACACCTGCACAGATGGCTGTAGCGGACACACACACGCCATGCATACAGCACAGGTAGATATACACACACCATAACTAGGCAAGTACACACAAGGTGTATGGCGGTACAAGTACACTGTCAGGTCAGCAAGGATAGCTGTCTGCCACGATATCCAGCAGATGTCATTACAGTGTTCTGGAATACGGACAGTGCATGGACAATGAGTGGATATGCAACGTACCACAGTTATATGTGTCAGCCGCAAATATGCGATACATGGAAAGACAGCCGACCATGCTAGAGCAGCAGTACGGGCACAACATAGGTACGTAGATATACAATGACAGAGATACAGACGGACACATGTGGCAGGCCCGGAAGTGTAATGTACACAGCATCACCCCACCACACCATAGCATGGTGCACGTGGAGAACACACTACAGCGGTCGCCGACCACAACAGGCACACAAGCAGTACACGAAGGCGCATCACCATCCACAAACACAGGGATGGCGGCAGGATATGAGTGTTCTGCGTAAACCACAAGGCAATATCGTATGAAGCCATGCAGCTGGGAGCATGGACACACACACACATGTGGCAGGCATGGTGATTGACCACACCCCCACATACCCAAACACACAAACGTATGACACAGGTATGGAATGCGCTACGTGGACCACCGAGCACACCACCATCAGAGGCACATGTACAGGTGGGTGACAACATCCATAAAGGAATGGCCGCTGATAGCCAAGGTTTGTGTTAAGCCGCCTAAAGCATGATCATCTGCAGAGGCAGCTGGATACAAACACACACACACACAGGGAAGGGCCAGGAGTCGAACCTACGCCTATCTACATGAACTCACTACAGCATGACGCATTTACAGAACGCGCTACCGAGATTACTGAGCACAGCGCTGTCAGAGGCATACTTCTAGGCGGGTGACATCACCCGAAGAGAATAGCTGGCAATAGCCAAGGTATGTGTTGCGCCGCCTAAAGCATGTTCATCTGCAGAGGCAGCTGGAAACACACACACACAAACACACACACACAGGGAGGGCCGAGAGTCGAACCTACGCCTATCTACATGAACTCACTACAGCATGACGCATTTACAGAACGCGCTACCAAGATTACTGAGCACAGCGCTGTCAGAGGCATAATTCTAGGCGGGTGACATCACCCGAAGAGAATAGCTGGCAATAGCCAAGGTATGTGTTGCGGCGCCTAAAGCTTGTTCATCTGCAGAGGCAGCTGGAAACACACAAACACACACACACACAGGGAAGGGCCGAGAGTCGAACCTACACCTATCTACATGGACTCACTACAGCATGACGATTTACAGAACGCTACCGAGATTACTGAGCACAGCGCTGTCAGAGGCATATTTCTAGGCGGGTGACATCACCCGAAGAGAATAGCTGGCAATAGCCAAGGTATGTGTTGGCCGCCTAAAGCATGTTCATCTGCAGAGGCAGCTGGAAACACACACACACACACACAGGAAGGGCCGAGTCGAACCTACGCCTATCTACATGAACTCACTACAGCATGAAGCATTTACAGAACGCCACCGAGATTACTGAGCACAGCGCTGTCAGAGGCATACTTCTAGGTGGGTGACATCACCCGAAGAGAATAGCTGGCAATAGCCAAGGTATGTGTTGCGAAGCGCCTAAAGCTTGTTCATCTGCAGAGGCAGCTGGAAACACACACACACACACACACACACACAGGGCCGAGAGTCGAACCCACGCCTACCTACATGAACTCACTACAGCATGAAGCATTTACAGAATGCGCTACCGAGTTTACTGAGCACAGCGCTGTCAGAGGCATACTTCTAGGTGGGTGACATCACCCGCAAGAGAATAGCTGGCAATAGCCAAGGTATGTGTTGCGGTTGCCTAAAGCTTGTTCATCTGCAGAGGCAGCTGGAAACACACACACACACACACACAGAGGGCCGAGAGTCGAACCTACGCCTACCTACATGAACTCACTACAGCATGAAGCATTTACAGAACGCGCTACCAAGTTTACTGAGCACAGCTGTCAGAGGCATACTTCTAGGCGGGTGACATCACCCGTAAGAGAATAGCTGGCAATAGCCAAGGTATGTGTTAAGCCGCCTAAAGCTTGTTCATCTGCAGAGGCAGCTGGAAACACACACACACACACACACACACACAGAGGGCCGAGAGTCGAACCTGTGCCTACCTACATGAACTCACTACAGCATGAAGCATTTACAGAACGCCACCGAAGTTTACTGAGCACAGCTGTCAGAGGCATACTTCTAGGCGGGTGACATCACCCGTAAGAGAATAGCTGGCAATAGCCAAGGTATGTGTTGGCGCCTAAAGCTTGTTCATCTGCAGTGGCTGCTGGAAACACACACACACACACACACACACACACACACACACACACACACAGGCCGAGAGTCGAACCTACGCCTACCTACATGAACTCACTACAGCATGAAGCATTTACAGAACGCGCCACCGAAGTTTACTGAGCACAGCTGTCAGAGGCATACTTCTAGGCGGGTGACATCACCCGTAAGAGAATAGCTGGCAATAGCCAAGGTATGTGTGAAGCCGCCTAAAGCTTGTTCATCTGCAGAGGCAGCTGGAAACACACACACACACACACACACACAACACAGAGGGGCCGAGAGTCGAACCTACGCCTACCTACATGAACTCACTACAGCATGAAGCATTTACAGAACGCCACCGGGATTACTGAGCACAGCACTGTCAGGAGGCATACCCCTAGGTGGGTGGTATCATCTGCAGAGGCAATGCGTCCGATAGGGAATGAAGACAGAGTGCGCAGTCACGCAGCCTGTTACCATCCCAAGGTGGCCGCACAGTAACACGTTCGTCCTGCAGTCGGGAATACCAAATAACTACTGATCAGTACATCACGACAGGAATACGGATGCACCACATGACAGTATACCCTATAAGAGGGCATCCGCGGCAGGATGTAGGCAGCCAATGTGGCATGACAGCCACATATGTGTCACCTGGATGGTCACCATGGCTATGCAGGATGCCATTGGCCATGGCTACACGCCTAGTAGCAGACATCGGTGACGACTGTCGTGTACCCCCGGCGGGTGTACTGGCCATGCCTCACACCTAGCGGTTGCAAAGGGGAGACAGACATGCTCACGGGTATCAACGCAGTCGGGCTGGTGTGCACTGTACTGTGTGTCTATCTACACAGCTGCTTACTGGGCATGCTCAGACACTTAGACTCGCACAGAGCAGATATGCATACACATGGTGCGACAGCATGGGTGGCAGGATGTGGCCCGTCAGGTGTGTCCAGCCACACAACAGCAACCCGCCATGCCACAGACGTGGCCGCTAAGGGGAAACAGGCATGCACCCGGGTATTAATGCAGTCGGGCGCGGTGTGCACTGTACTGTGTGTCCATCTACACAGCTGCTTACTGGGCATGCTCAGACACTTAGACTCGCACAGAGCAGACATGCATACACATGGTGCGACGGCATGGGTGGCAGAATGTGGACCGTGGTGTGTCCAGCCACACAACAGCAACTCCGCCATGCCACAGACGTGGCCGCTATGTAAAGGGAAACAGGCATGCACCCGGGTATTAATGCAGTCGGGCGGGTGTGCACTGTACTGTGTGTCCATCTACACAGCTGCTTACTGGGCATGCTCAGACACTTAGACTCGCCACAGAGCAGACATGCACACACATGGTGCGACGGCATGGGTGGCAGACTGTGGACCGCCGTGTGTGTCCAGCCACACAACAGCAACCCGCCATGCCACAGACGTGGCCGCTGCAGCGGGAATATCCAGGTGCAATTAACCATGGGTAGGACTGCCCTACAGTTTGTTGCATGCTACAGACCACCCTCCCAAACCCAGGATACCTGCACAGCCGCCCTGAGGACACTGGTGAGTGTGCATGCTCACAACACCGCCGTATTGGGTGACATCAACCACCCATACATAGACTGAGAACATTACCCATGACACAACACCCCACGCCACAGGTCCCGGTGTTCATACACCTGACTGCTGTGAAACAGCCATGAACCATACCCACTAGGGGACGATACCAGTTCTGCTCATCACACATGGGGAGGATATGCTCCACACAGGATGTACATCCTCAATGGTGATGTCAGACCATATAGTGGATCCACTGGTAATCCACATCCTGCACCCAACACCGCATGGGAGACCTAAGTGACGACCTCTCCACAGCAAACCACACACATCATACAACCGGTGTGGTACCCTACAAGTCCTCCATGCCAGTGGTGAACACAGGCCGCACTGCCAAAACCCTTACGAATGCCTTCTCTGAGCACCCCCAGGGATGTCTGCACCAAGTTTATCATGATAACATCAGGACCTTGTCCACCAAGGCAGGCACATGGTCTGGTGGACCCCAGCCACTGACAAACTGTACATCAACAGTTGGAGCTAATACATGACAGAGCAATATCAGTACCAGGGAAGCCATCACCCATTCATACCGGCGCTAACATACGGCCACACATACAATCATCCAAGGCCGCTTGTGGGAGTGGTACTGCAGAGGGCACATGAGACAACCATAGGGCCTTCCTTAGCTGTGGTAGGGACATGGGTGGGAGCGCACAGTCATGGCCGGAATTAATCCAGAATGGTACAACGGTCACTGCACCCACAGACATTGTCAACAAACCAGCGGACATGTTCCATGCATACATCCACCCCCCCCCAAGAGGGGACGATCCATCCCACCAGAGTCTAGCCTCCAAAACATCTCATATGCCCTGGAGTGATCTGATATCTGTTAGGCGGTGAACACAGCACCAATGGGCCCCGATGGTGTCCCTGGCTGTGTGCTACCCAACCTCATTGAAGCCCTCGCCCCACACATAAGGCCGCTGTGTCATGTTAGCCTTACTACGGGCTAGGTCCCCGCTGGATGGCATACGGCAGCTGTGGTCCCACTACGCCAGGGTAGTGCTCTTATGGACTGTAGACATTCCTGCCCTATCAGCTTGACAAGCCTTGTCTGCAAAGCTGCGGGAGGTCCATACTGGTGCCCATGAATACAGACAGTGGTGTACAGCCAATACCGAACATACCCACAATGACTTAGTCAAGGGCAGATCCTGCCTCCCAAACCTGCTCGGCCTGTCTGGAGCGGTCACTAAGGCCATTGATGGGGTACGCCGGTTTGCACACACTACCATGACCTGGCGGGAGCGCTCAAAACACACTCCACGGGACTCATGGAAAGGCTCGCCAGCCGCATATGTGGGGACATATGTCACACGATGGTTCTCAGAATGGATGGAGGTCACACCACACAGGGTTTGTGTTCCTGGTGCCGTGTCAGACTCAAAGCTGGTCTCGAGTGGAGGCCCACAGGGCTCAGTCCTGGGTCCCCTGCCGCTCGCATTCGACCTTCCAATGTGCATGCAAACATAGGGGAATTGTGGCAGACAAGGTATGCAGATGACTGCACACCGGCCACCATACCCAACACCCCATCTGACACGGACATCCACCTGGGGCCTCATAGACATGGATAACTGGTGCCAGAGCCATGGCCTGCTGCTACATGCCAGAGAAGGTGCAGACCTACCCAGTGGGAAGGACATGTTCACCCCGACGTAACATGTAGGTGGTAATCCATTCAACATGGTGGACGTGTTCAGGGAAATGGGTACCACACCTGTCGGTAACCTCTGTCAACACACACAATGCCAATGTGGGTGGGAAGACATTCCACTGTGGCCACCTGGTCTGGAAGGAATCACATCCACATCAGGGGTGTTCATTGTACCCCTGTACACATCACACACCAGAGCAATGATTGCGTACAATGGCACATCTGGGCTGTACCTAACCTGACACCTGCAGCACTCGGAAGGACCACAAATGTTCCACGACGCAGGGATAAAGGTGCTGGGACATGTGTCACACGCTGCTCGACCAAGGGGACTCCGACTGTATATCTTCCCAGCACGTCTGCTCTGTGGTGATCTGTGCCTGACATACACGGCCATGTCCGACCTGGGTGACATGGACATGTTCCACCTCCTAGGCTCCAGGCAAACACGGGCACAGAAGCGACTGTCAGACACCTCACCACGAAGATGACTAGGACGTGCTGGGGGAACAGGGTCAACGCCCAGAGACCCCCTACAACACGGAGAGGATTGCCAGCCCATGTGAAGCAGAGGCCCTGACTGACTTTGTCCAGGGGTAATCATGACGTGTGGATGTGTGATCATAGGTATGCGCCAGGCATCATCTCTGTGTCAGTGCTGGACGGGGACAGGAGACCGATGGATGTGGTATCCTCATCCTAAGGGGTGTTAGCAGCCACACACACTCTGGCTAGGATTACACATGCCATAGGGCACATAGCCTGGTATGTACATGTGCGCCTATGTACCTATGTAAGGGTCCATGCCGGTTGCGGGTACCTGTGCTATGCTGATATTGCCAGATGTGCCTGTGGGTACCCCACAACTACACGTGGGGAACTGATAACAGTGCTCCCAGTAGGCACATGCAAGTACACCATAATTGGCATACGGGTTAACTGAACCAACATGGTGCTACACATGTAACCACCACGCATACCGCGTACACAAAACAATGAATGCTGCACCTGCACTACATGGTATGTCTGCTGCATGATGTCAGTGCACGACCCACGTCACATACGCACCTGTCACCTGCCATACACAACCACCGCAACATACACATCGCGCACTATGCGGACACAGGTATCACATACACCTCTCACTATCTTGTCCACCCTGTGCATCAGAATATGTTTGCATAACCGTGCACCGATGGTGTAGCTCACGGTTCTGTGGCAGAGGCTTCATCATATGCACAGGGTGATATGTGTGCCACGGGCATAGGCTGTACCAATGGATGACATCATGTGTGTGTGTAAGGGCCTGTGCATTTACTGGGCATGACTGTGCAGAATGCATGTGGATGTGGTGGAGCCCTACAGTTGTGTCTGCTGTGTGTGGGTATGTGTGTACACAGTTCAGTCATCTGTGATGCCTACACGGGGTATACTTGGCAGCCCCAGACTGTACAGTGCAGGTGGTACGGCTCACTGTGTCCGCCTGTGGCGACGTGACCCGTGCCTGCCTGGGGTCGCATGGGCACTACCGGTGGAGGTATAGAGTGGCCACTCCGATGACACATGTCCGCTGGAAACGGTCCACGCTGGGACCATCCAGGCCACGCCCACGTGGCCTGCTGTGTCCTGGTGTGGTTGGTGTAGCAGCAGCTGCACTGCTGCTGCTACCAGCACTGTGTGGGTGGGCATGGGAGGTGGCACGCACACGCCGACCTGCACTTGGGGGTGTTGCTGGACTACGGCCCCGTGCCCCACCCCTCACGCCTACCAGGTGTTGCAGCACGGACAACTCACGCCACGGATGGCCATGCCTCGTCGAGGATCCCAGCCATCTCACCTAATCTCCTATCCAGAACATCGGCAAGCTGCTGTTGGGCATTCGCCAATGACTGGATGTTCTCATTTAAGGAACGGATTGCGGACCTCTGCAGCCTCTGCCCTTCCTGGTTCTGCCATTCGCACGTGCCTGCGCCGCCATTACAGTCTGAAACATGCGCCTGGTTATACCAGCTGCTGCACCCTGTACGGCAGGTGTATGTTCAGCAGTGCTCCTCCCACGAGCAGCACCTGCCACATGCCTGTGTGGCACTTCACCAGTCATTACACTGGCAACATGGTGTGTACCGCACCTTCTGCAGCCACCACACATTCCTGCTCGGTGCCAACAGACGCTGACTGTCCGTCATCTATGGGCAACGGTGTTGTGGTATGTGTCGGCATCTGAACCATGTGCGGGGATGAAGGGGACATAAGTGTGATGTTCTCCAATGGCACAGTGTCTGCCCGTGACGACCCTGCCTGTGCCTCATGCACATGGTCATCACCGCTAGTATCTGTGGGGACACTAGCATCAGATGGACCGCAGGAGGGGAACGCACCTACAGCACCTGTGAATACAAAGACATACCGTAAGTTACATTACACACACGCAGACACACACACACACACACACACACACACACACACACACACACACACACACACACACACACACACGCTGACATACACACGCGGACACACACACATGCAGACACATCATGCATGTGATATTGCAGGTGGCATGCAGCATTCCCACACCACAGCCCAGTGAATGCAGCCCAGACATTAATAGTGGCAGTATGCATACTGCCCTGGAGTGCACACTACATCAGGCAGGTGTTTTTAGTAGGCTTGCAGTACACACATTCATGGTAGTTTGCATGCATCACCGTGATACACCGTGTGGCCACGGGCGGGTTAACAGTACAGATGGCTGGCGCCACTATGTCATGTACACCGCAAACATGTGCGGTATCATGTGGACATGTGACAATGGTGTCCCACCACATGCACCACATCACAACGGATGTCACAGTGCAGTGTTATGTGTACAGTCTACAGATAGAATGCATGTGTAACAAGGATGTCTGTGCAGGTGTGGTTGGTGTGAGCTGTGTACATAGCTGTACAGTGGGGAGTACGGGCACTGTGCCACTGCACGGCAGCAGGACACAGGTATGTTTCTGTGCGATGCGTGACCTGGACGCATTATGTTGCCATGTCTGCAAGTCAGTTCTGCTGTTCAACAGCACGTATATGGTAGACATTGGTGGCACCTCTAGTGGCTGCAGACAGGCATTCCATTTCTCTGGTGTACCACATCGGATGTCCAGGGGGTCCACTACAGTGATGAGCCCACTATGTGTGGACAGGGTGCAACGGTGTACTGTGTGGCAACATGCCTGTAGGTATCACCCATGGCCATGTTTGTCTGGTTCATCGACAATTGTGTGTGATGGGCATCGTGCACACAGCCCTGTGGTGACCCATGTGACATACAACCGTAGTAGTCTGAGGTGTCACATTCCCTAAGGCTATGCAGACATTGTGGATGTCTGCTATGTCGCGGCATAGGTCATGTCATGGTGTGACAATGTTATGGACAGACATCCACGCATGGGACATGTCATGTGCCATGTCACAACGTGTGCACCCAATGCAGGGGCATAGGTCACAGTGGTAACACCTGTGTTCTGGCCAGATCACAGCTCACTATGTGGTACTGTGTGCATACCGCAGAGGCATACCGATGCATACTACACATGCAGCCATTGTGGAACACCTCCACCATTGTATGCATAGCTGACTGCACATATCACACCGATGGGTTATGTGGTTGCATGCCGGTCTATACTAACGGTTGTATCTACTGTACATGGGTGGTGTGTGTGTCGGTGGTGCAACCTGTATACCGTGACTGGGGCACACCCAGGTGTGCATGTCATACCTGGACACATGGGGAATATCGATACACCGTATCATGCCTTTTACTAGCAACAGTCTTACCTGCGACAGACCCATGTCTGTGCGACACGCCAGACGGACCTGTATAGGGACGACACAAAAGTATACACATTATCCATTACTATCGCCACGGTAAGCACTGTGCATGTCACATCATGCACCTGTGTGTTAGCATGTGCTATGCACATGTCTGCAACACAACATAGCATACTGTAGTATGCATCTTGTGTGGCCATATACCTGGCATGTGTTGCTATATTATGTGTTGTACTATGACACCCACTCCTACGTCGCTTATCATACAAACATGCAACACTGACTTACCAGGCAGCTCCAAGCTCGTTGGTTGGGAGACACCCACCTCCACGATGGATGCGAGGGTTTCAGCATGTTGTTCCATGGGTGTCCCCAGACTGGCCAGGAGCTCCTCCGTGGGTGTGAGTGGGGGCTGGGTTTGTGGCCCACCACCTGTCCCACCTTGTTGTCTGGCGATTGCAGCGGCACGCTGTCTCGCATGCCGAATTAGGTCTGTGCAGTGCCTGCGGATCTGTTGATATGTGCGGTTGTGGCCGCCCAGGGTGTTCACCCTCCTGCGCATATCCTGCCACATGTCTTCAGGTTGTTGTTCCTGCAGTGGCACGCGGCTGAACAGGATGTCATAGTTATCATGGAGCAACAGTATTATCACCTTATCTTCCTGTCGGCTAAAGGCAGGCAGCCGGGAACGTGGCATTATCTGTAAGACATAATGATGGTGACAGGTCACATTTACACTGCTGTGCTGGCATACTGCTGGACATACATTGCTATGACATGTACAACATCTGCACAGTAATCTCTGCGATGCATCATGGCAGTGACACAGCCGATGTGTTGCCGTCACACCATTGAGCAGTGGGTGTCATATCATATCTGTGTGTCACCTCATCACACTGTACACGCACCATGTTGATGTTAGCCTGCTGTGGACATGTGTACCTGCCTGCACCTGTGTCCATATCAGTTGGCACGGGTCCCCATGTGACAACAGTTCTACTGTTCACCTGGATGCTGTGTATATGTCACTAGACATCACGTACACGGCCATTATGAACGTCAGCAGTGGCACTGCACACATACACATGGACACCTGCACATGCATGTGTTGTGCCATGTACATCCACACAGCACTGTACGGGTGTTGGACAACTTGCCACGGCTCACCTGTGTTGCACATGTGATACACATGGGACAATGTGTAACCATGTCACATTAGCAGGAAAGGTCATGCATAGCATGTGCACACGCACGCTGTCCACAGCAACACACAGCACCTGTAACACCACAGGGTGCATCACCGCCACATTACTGCTGTGGACGGTTGATAGTGACAGTGCCCTGTGTCCATCGCACCATGTAGGACTGTGATAGCACGTGCAGCCTTGCTGGGCAGGGCTGCATGGTATGGCAGGGTATGCCACATACATGGCACTGGGATGTGATCCACCTGGGGGGTAATGATATTGGCAGGGTGGCTGTCCATTCCATATGTCATTGCTATGTGTATATGGACATTACACATGTCTATCATCATGGTGTGGACACTGGCCTTATGCAAGGTAGGCTGCACGCTGCTTGATGGGGTGTGTCTGGTGCATGCAGGTATCGCACATCCATGCATACACTTTAACCCTGACAGGTGCTATGTGCTGCGATATTGATCAACACAGTGCTGTATGTGGCCACACACTGCTATCCCGCACATGGATGGTTGCCTGACTGACGTGGGTACCACATATGTCTACATCCAGTGCCTGCTGCCACCCCCATGTCTGCTGGTGCACTGCACACCGCCATCCCTCCCACGGGAAACGTGGTGTTGGGCACAGCATAGGTATCCATGTATGGGGACAGGGATGTTCACATAGCAGGCACTGATGGTATCGTCGATCTGACCATACACGTATGACGCACCCCTCACACATACAACCCATTCATTATGTTGTTCACAACACTGACACAGCTATACTGCTATGCCGGAGACATTCACAGACGCATACACAGATGCGCACGTCCGCCTGTGGCATGGCCTGGACTATTGGTGTGGTTCGCACATAACGTGTTTGAGTGCGGTGGCGCAGAGACCTACTGTGCACATGTCTACACAGTAAGCCTGTTCTACAGTAGGCATCGGTGATGTGCTGTGCACATATCATATCTGCACATTGTGTTGGTGTCTGTCTGTCCACGGGCCAGTGGTGGGACACACAGGGATATTGTTGAACATATATGCATGCAACCCTGTACTGCTGTACCGCTAGCTTCTCGGGTGCTAATGTGTCATAGACATGCACACCGCATCTAACATGTGGTAGTGGGTTGCCACCCGCACTCCATCTCCTCTTGTGGGTTGCTATCATCCAACACCCTCTTTGTATTGTATGTTCAGGCTATGCACCTGTGTGGGGCATGTGGGCATGCAATGCAGTACCACGTGCCTTTGCACCCATCGCAGAACAAGTCACACAGGTACACTGGCAGCCGCACACTTCACAGCTTGGTGACGGCACAACACATGTTGTACACACGTAACACATGTCCTGTGGGACATGGTCAAATGTACAGGCATGTCCAACAGTCACATGCCACTGCTACCCCTACATGACGGCTATGCAGGACATGTGGCGGTACAGCAACTGTCACATGTACACGAGCAATGCCCCCCTACCTACATCACGTGGTACTGCCTGTGGGGCATGTGCGCCTGCATCCATGCTATGGCCATAGATGACAGTTGTACATCGATATGTGCAACATACCTCATTGGGTGTTCTCATGTGTGCATGTTCAACATGTCAACGCATTGTTTGTGTCTGTCAGACAGTCATTGTTGTGCATGGTTTACATGGCAGCCATGGTGCACTGTGTGTGATTCCAGGTACTTCATTGGGCTACCAGCATTGTACATTATCACAGCATATTCCAGCCATCACGTAGCCATCCTAGCTGACACTGTTATCCGGCCAGTGGGAGGTGTTCTGCCATGTGCACATATGTCACACAGTACGAGGGTGACTGACACACATTCTCAGGACAGGGTTCTGACCGCTGTGGATGTGTGTGATGCTGTCGACGACCATGACTGCGCCAGATGGTGACATCTGGATGTGTAACATTCACAACACACACCTACCTTCACATAGCAACACATCATCCACAACAATGGACATCCCTGCATGAACACTGTGTGCAGTATGTCTGTATGACCACTGCAGGCACCACTGGTAGCCACCAGCATGGCTGCCAACAGCAGCAGTGTGTATCCTGTGTGAACATGGGTTACACCATTCACAACACACCTGTGTCAGATGGCCCTGTTGTGGGTCACAGTGCAGTTCCACACATCATGTAACAGTATACATCATGCACCGATATGTTGCGGACATGTGAACGGCTGTGCAACTCAACATATGCACACATGACACATCACCTGGTACAACGTGTCTGTCTTACCACACGTTATTGTGACCACCCTGTGATGACATTGTACAGCCTTCGTGGACTGGGACATGTGATGGCTCAAAGGTATTTTCACCTTCCGGTGTGTCTAGCCAGGTGTACAGTAGGCAGTGGTCTGCACACGGGATACTGTACATTGGCTTACTCTGTCACCGCGACTGTTGACTATGCTCATACTGTACTTATACAGGCATGTGGTATTTGTCCAGTATGACAGTCGTGGTCAACCACACTACTGTGGCACACATGACCTGCGGACATCTGCCTAGGGTGTGGGGCCCACATGTACATCTTCACATGCTATGCTGCCTCTGCAGCGGTGTCACATGTCTGTCTCCAGCAGGGCTGTCACAGGCAGGCACGGCATGCAGTGATGTGTGACAATGCTTGCAACCTCCACTGTGCTGCACACAAGCACTGCACACACAGTAAGGCACGCCTGACATTTATCTGCGGTGCCTGGGACCTGCCTCCATGCTCTGCACAGCACACCTGCCAGTCCAGATTGTACACAGATCATACCTCCCAGGCACATACCTGGACTGCAACACACACAGGTGAGGGATCCCACATCACACAATGATTTACACACATACTGTATATTTTCCGAACACAATGCATCATAGGTACTCCATGTTCGATACCCATGTTTGTGACCGCTAGACACATTGTGACACGCAACAGAGAGTACACTGTACACCACAGGTTACATGCTGGCTGTGTTGTCATACTGTACATTGCACCTCGGACAGTTGCTACTGCCATGTGCTGACAGCAACCCACACTTCCCTAGTATGGACTCCCATGTACCCACACATGCTTGGCCATGCACTACACATAGCTGGGGGACACATTACACAACACATACCATACCTACACTACCCATGCACCATACCTCCATGTGTCTCTCTGTTAAACCAACGTATATCCCCCCTCTGGTAGATGAACATATATGCTTCACGGCCCTGCTAGCCACACCCTGGACACACACCCATCGCAGCATACATGGTACATGTGCTCAACGGCCGGTACTACTGACGTCTGCTGACGGGGTGGTTAATGGCATGGCACCCCGCAGCTGGACAGTATACGTGACTATGCTGACACATATCACAGTGCACTTCCGCTACATGTACGCAATGGTAGGGACCATGCTATTCCACACAGAGACATGGCGGTACTGGCCTTTTCACAGACGCCACGGTGGTATTCATGTTCCATGCACATGTGCTGTATGGGCGCATGTGCAGGCTGTTGCACGGTGGGTATATTCAAATGTGTGGGCGGCATCACTTGACAGTCATGGTGGGTCCTCGTGGTCCATCACATGCTCCACAGCTAGCTACCTACACATGACCGCCATACATTGCAGTGTGGGCCCTCACGCAGTGTGGTGGTATGTCTGTGTTGTTTGGCTACATCCACATTCGATGTAGCATACAACAGTCACCCAGGCATTGCCAACTGAGATGTTGTTGGCAACATGCCAGCCAATGGGGTACCTACCAACAATACACACTCTCACTCACTACAGGGTTCCAATCCATACATGGACATCGCATTGTCCCTGTGGACACATACATGGTACTGCCATGCACACGTTATGTCCTAGGACACTGTCCCAATGTCACCTCCAATCTCCCTAGCTGTTATGTCCCGCCAACCTGGTTGGTATGTGTCTCTGCAGCAGCCCACTGAATTAACTGCTAGCCTATTCATGGACGCTGTGTACCTTGACCACCACACTACCGCATCTATCACACTACACATGGGTGGTACTGCATTGCACATGTGGGACTGCATTCAGACACCCATGACTGGACCATTCAGTATGGCACTGGGGCACATCCTCACATCCGTGCTTCACACACTCATTGATGACCTCCATGCCTTTACTGGCACCCTTGTTGGGCCTCTGTGTGCCACAGCACGCCACATCCACATGCTGGCCACCTGTCATACCATTGCATGGGTGGTTGGTGTGGTACAGAGGGTAACAGATCAGACATTATCCCCACATTGCCCTTCAGCACCATTCCACATTCTGGTATTGCCAATGTACACATCCACCATCACATCATACCCTGTGTCTCAGGATGTTAGGCTATATGACTCCTGGACAGGTCACACAGTGGTGCAAGCATATCATGCTACCTACTACATGTCAGGTACATGTGGCATTACACAGTCCTCAGTCATGTGGCCCTCATGTTCACTATTTGCTTACATACACAACATGCTGTCACAGAGTACTGTCCATGCCTACATATCCCACATCTACATACCTGGCAGCATTCTAGCTCCACCAGCTCATACTACTAACAACCATACAGGTGTCGGTGTGGCAGATATATCGTGTAGATGTCATTGGCCGATACATCACACATGGTGCATACACATCACCTTTGCATAGCAACAGTCATCCACTGGGTATCACATGGATATTGTCCCCATACATGCATATCACATTGTACATGGTTGCTGTACACACACATGCCCCACATGGTGCTGTGGTTGCCATATTCCACTGTGGCATGGGTACACATCTGCAGGGCCACACATATCTGTACTGTGTGTGTTGCTGGTACATTGGTAGCCTTTGTACCTGTGCCATACACACATCTACACACGGGCAGGGTTACAATAACACATTCATGGTGTACCTTCCACAACGGCTACAACTTTACATGGCACGGTATAGTCATGCCGTGATGTATACCAGGCTCAGACAGTTTACATATGCAGATGACAGACGGGGAACACATCTGTACTCATCTGCATACCACTTACACAGGGGTGTCATCTACTCTGACATGGGCCATGTCCTCCACATTAGTGATGCATGTAGTACTTCTACATGGCGTTTGCAGTGGGCGGGGTGAATGAAGCACTCCTACATATGTGCACACATGCCACGTTGCTTAGCCTGGGCTTCTGTGTTACCTCCGCAGACTAGACACACACCATGCTGTGGAACGTAGGTCCTGTGCACATCCCACAGGGACACACTGTGGCACTGGTCATGTGATAGCTCCCTTGCTGATAGGGTGACACATAGACATGGTACCACCACACAGCAGTACTGTGTAGACATGCAGTTGACATCCACCTCTGCTGTTCAGTGGACACTACCATGGGGAGGTGACACTACTGTGTACATTGCACATGTGTTTACACATGGACCTGCCGGACGTCATTGTTGCACACATTGCACCTGCTACAGATCGCTTGGACATGGTTACTTGGTGTTCCTTCCATTTCGGGTGGCTATTCTGCTACTACTCTGTCCCATATGTGCAGGCCATACATATCCTGTTAGTGTACATAACACTAGGCCATACCTCCATTATGCATGCTATGCCTGTGATACTGTGTATGATGTCTGAACATATCCATCATGACAGCTTTACATTACACATACTTGACATAGTAACCCCTACTGCGAGGCATACGCACGCCGTGGTACATTATGTATGACATCGACGGTATATGCCCATACACATGTGTGCTGTGACAGTATACATACATGTCCTATCCTGCTGTGGCACTTCCTTGTTGGACATCCACCGCCAGCATCGGGCGTGGTGGTGGCATTGTTCTGTGTTTTGCCCCCTATGGCAGCCCTTAGGTTATCCCGGCTGTGTACATGATGTCCCACTGCTGTACACACGGTGTCCACAGTCGTTGGTATGCTCAGCAGGTTAGCACTACATAACCACCTTTCACCACTCTCTGCTTTATGGACAGGTATCTTTACTTACAAACACCGCTCACATACAGTGCAGCTTCATCATACATATCATGCTACACACCAGTACATCTCGTGGGTTCTACATACCTTTGCTGTGTTGACTTCCGTGATTCTGCTCGAAGTCTCGCTAGATACTTTATTCTCACTCGAGCCGCTTGGTTGTATTTGTTCGGTATGAACATACAGTTTGAATATCCTAGGAGTCTTCCTTATATCCGCCGTCACCCAACATGTGGGTTCATCACACCAATAGCTGTTCCTCGTGTACTTATGCGATATCACCTATGCATCTCTCCATTCATACAGTACACGCCGGAACTAGGGCATGGTTCATTCCTCGGCTGGGCTATTATTTGCACTACCTTCGTGGGGATGGTATGTATTGTGTTATGTTATGTGTGACTGCAGCCTCTATGTGTGGCGCCAGGTCCGGCGTAGACAGCACTCAATCTGCCAGCAAGAAAATGGGGTTCACTCGCTACATACTGCGGAACAAATGGGCGATCTGAGGAACACATAGTAATGGCACACCACCAACGTCAACTAGGAAGGTTATGGGATGGTCAAGCTATGCGCACCATATAAAGAACATCCTTCAATGAATTAATAGGATCCACATGTCATGGTGGTGTTATTCTGACAATACAGTGGCGGATATTTCGTATTGTGACCTCAGAGGATTATGTAAAGCAGTTGCTAACCTGCATCTTTGGATGTACACCATTCGGTGTCAGGTTTGAAAGACCTGGATGTCGTAGCACTACATAATATGTGTAGTCAAACACACACCCGCGATTGGGGAACATACAGCAGCAGTCAAACCCACTGGCCAGATGGACACAGTCCAACAGGTTCTACACTTTACATATGCACATTGGTGTCCATTGTAGGACCCAAAAATTTAGCCCTAAGCAAGATAAACGTGATGGAGGAAGTGACGCTGAAGGCGTAACAGCCATGATTACGGCACTGTTAGACATATGCACCACCAGCGTGTTTACGGTTGATGACAGGTGTCCATGAAACGCAGAACATATGGGCAGAAATACCCATATGGCTGTGTCCATAGATGTGCGTCCACATCTCAGTCCCGCACATGAAGAATGTATAATGGGTACCGTCGAGGGCTGCAGCCATGGGATCGTGGGTATGCAGAAATGGGTGCCGGTGTTGATTGGCAGATGATCCGTTGTCCCGCCCCGTGTGAGGGATGTGGGTATGGCATATGCGTTACTCCGCACCAATAATGCAAATCATCCACCGGAGAATGCTAAATGCAGCTGTGAAATGTGTACAGCCCTATACCAGTGTCCATTAGGCAGTTCCCATGGATGGACAAACGTACGGCCAAGATGGCACCCATAACTGCAAACCTGGTGGAATCACACAGCTGTAGTAAGGCAAAACACAGGGAATACAGATAGGGACTACAGTAGAGACTCCACATACAAAGTCAGACCGCCGTGCGAATACCGACGTACACAGCACTCAATCTGCCAGAAAGAGAATGGGGATCACTCGCTTCCATACCGCGGAACAGATGTGCGACCTAAGGAACACATACTAATGGCACACCAACAACGTCAAGTAGGAAAGTCATAGGATCCTGAAACTATGGCGTTCACGCTTATAAAGAACATCCGTCAATGAATTAATAGGATCTACATGTTTAGGTTGTGTCAGTTTGACAATACAGTGGCGGACATATCCTAATGGGACATTTGAGGATTACTTAAAGCATCTCCTAGCCTGCATCATTGGATCTACACCATCCGATTTCAGTTTAGAATACCCTGGTCAACGTAGCACTACATAATATGGGTAGCAAGCAGACATCCGCGATTGGGGAACATACAGCAGCAGTCAAACCCACTAGCCAGATGGACACAGTCCAACAAGGTCTACACTGTACATATGCACAATGGTGTTCATAGTAGGACCCCAGAGATTCATCCGTACGCAATGTCAACCAGCTACGATCGAGAGACCGAAGAACTGACAGCCGTGACTACGGTACAGACCAATATATATGCACCCCCAGCGTGTTCAGGGTTGACGACAACTGTCCACGGAATGCAGGACATATGTACAGATATTCCCAGATTGTAGAGTCCATAGAGGTGCATCCACATCCCATTCCCGCACACATGCCGGATGTGTAATGGGGACCATCGAGGGTTGCAGCCATGGGATCCTGGGTATGCAGAAACGGGGCTCGGTGTTGTTTGGCAGATAATGTCGTTGTCCCACCGTGGGAGGGATGTGGGAGTAGCGTGCCTTACTCCCCACTGATAGTGCAAAGCATCCACCGGCTAATGCTAAATGCAGGTGTGAAATGTGTACTGCTCCATACCAGTGTCCAGTAGACAATCACTAGGGATGGACAAGCGTAGGACCAAGATGGCACCCATAACCGCGAACCTGGTGTAACCACACAGCTGCAGTGAGGCATAACTCAGGAAATACAGATAGGGACAACAGTAGACACTCCCCATACAAAGCCAGACCGCTGTGCGAATACCGGCGTACACAGCACTCAATCTGCCAGCACCGAAATGGGGATCACACGCTCTCATACCGCGGAACAAATGGGTGACCTGTGGAACACATACCAATGGCACAATATCAACGTCAGCTAGGAAAGCCATACGATGGTCAAACTATGGCATTCCCACCAATGAAGAACATCCTTCAGTGAATTAATAGGATTAATGTCAAGTGACCATGGAATACACCTAATCAACATCAAAGACCCGCTGGCACCTTATGGCACACAAACCAAGACGCACATAGGTAGATGAAACAGTCAACGTAGACATTTCATCCACGACAGGTCACATGTGGTATCCAAAGGTTACTCCATAGACATGTAAGCGCTATCACCCGTAGGCTCCGTGAGACTTACACATAACAGGCTTTATATATCCCCCCTTACACTTCCATGTGTTACTTTCTGTGCAAACAATGAACATGTAACCACAGCATAGAAAGCACAGACGCAATGTTAACCACACACACATATGTTAACATCTCAGAAGGCATCCTATTAACACATGTATCATATGATATTGTACTATGCCGAATACTCATCAATCAAAGATTTAACAATGTATATGGAAGATATGCATAGCATATCACTGTAATACAGCGGTACAGAACTGAAAGAATGGACAAATGTGTGCTAACCCTACATCTGTACCTAAACTACATTCCCGTTACGGGGGCTTGCTCCACCTGCCTCTCAAAAGAGGCCTCATCAGTGTTCCATCGGTCAGCCCTGGTGTGTGGCCAACCCTCCACCTACTAATCCAACTAGATCCGCATTCTATAGCATAGCTGATGAGGTCCCCCCTCTGGTATTATAACCTGGACGTCGTAAAACACCGAATGTAGACGTATGCCTTGTGATGTGCCCATATCAGGCCGTAGGCATACGGCAATCCTGTGGCTGCCCAGGGTGCCACACTAGTAGGGCCACCTGTCTAGTAGGTGTGTCATGTAGGTATACCAAGATGGGGGCACCATGTGCTGTGGTGGTGGGCGCCATGGAGCCCTACAGCCTAGGGCAGCAGTCGATCTAAGTCCGCTGCCGTAGGAGGGGTAGTACAGTCAGCAGGTATGTGCAGACGTGCACATGAAACACCGGTCCACAAGGATTACCCATAGTGGCGACACCTGCACAGATGGCTGTAGCGGGACACACACACGGCCATGCATACAGCACAGGTAGACATACACACACCATAACTAGGCAAGTACACACAAGGTGTATGGCGTGTACAGGTACACTGTCAGGTCAGCAAGGATAGCTGTCTGCCACGATATCCAGCAGATGTCATTACGGTGTTCTGGAATACGGACAGTGCATGGACAATGAGTGGATATGCAACGTACCACAGTTATATGTGTCAGCCGTGCAAATATGCGATACATGGGAAGACAGCCGTCCATGCTAGAGCAGCAGTGCGGGCACAAAATAGATGCGTAGATATACAATGACAGAGATACAGACGGACACATGTGGCAGGCCGAGTGTAATGTACACAGCATCACCCCACCACACCATAGCATGGTGCGTGGAACACGCCACGGCGCCGACCACAACAGGCACACATGCAGTACACGAGCTGCGTACCACCATCCACAAACACAGGGATGGTGGCAGGATATGAGTGTTCTGCGTAAACCACAAGGCAATACCGTATGAACCCATGCAGCTGGGAGCATGGACACACACACATGTGGCAGGCATGGTGATTGACCACACCCCCACATACCCAAACGCAAGCGCGTGACACAGGTATGGAATGCGCTACGTGGACCACCGAGCACACCACCATCAGAGGCACATGTACAGGTGGGTGACAACATCCGTAAAGGAATGGCCGCTGATAGCCAAGGTTTGTGTTGCGAAGCGTCTAAAAGCCTGATCATCTGCAGAGGCAGCTGGATACAAACACACACACACACAGGGAAGGGCCAGGAGTCGAACCTACGCCTATTTACATGAACTCACTACAGCATGACGCATTTACAGAACGCGCTACTGAGATTACTGAGCACAGCGCTGTCAGAGGCATACTTCTAGGCGGGTGACATCACCCGTAAGAGAATAGCTGGCAATAGCCAAGGTATGTGTTGCGAAGCGTCTAAAAGCATGTTCATCTGCAGAGGCAGCTGGAAACACACACACACAGGGAAGGGCCGGGAGTCGAACCTACGCCTATCTACATGAACGCACTACAGCATGACGCATTTACAGAACGCGCTACCGAGATTACTGAGCACAGCGCTGTCAGAGGCATACTTCTAGGCGGGTGACATCACCCGTAAGAGAATAGCTGGCAATAGCCAAGGTATGTGTTGTGAAGCATCTAAAAGCATGTTCATCTGCAGAGGCAGCTGGAAACACACACAGGGAAGGGCCGGGAGTCGAACCTACGCCTATCTACATGAACGCACTAGAGCATGACGCATTTACAGAACGAGCTACCGAGATTACTTAGCACAGCGCTGTCAGAGGCATACTTCTAGGCGGGTGACATCACCCGTAAGAGAATAGCTGGCAATAGCCAAGGTATGTGTTGCGAAGCATCTAAAAGCATGTTCATCTGCAGAGGCAGCTGGAAACACACACACACACACACACACACACACAGGGAAGGGCCGGGAGTCGAACCTACGCCTATCTACATGAACTCACTACAGCATGACGCATTTACAGAACGCGCTACGAGATTACTGAGCACAGCGCTGTCAGAGGCATACTTCTAGGTGGGTGACATCACCCGTAAGAGAATAGCTGGCAATAGCCAAGGTATGTGTTGCGAAGCGTCTAAAAGCATGTTCATCTGCAGAGGCAGCTGGAAACACACACACACACAGAGGGGCCGAGAGTCGAACCTACGCCTACCTACATGAACTCACTACAGCATGAAGCATTTACAGAACGCGCTACCGAGTTTACTGAGCACAGCGCTGTCAGAGGCATACTTCTAGGTGGGTGACATCACCCGTAAGAGAATAGCTGGCAATAGCCAAGGTATGTGTTGCGAAGCGTCTAAAAGCTTGCTCATCTGCAGAGGCAGCTGGAAACACACACACACACACACACACACACACACAGAGGGGCCGAGGGTCGAACCTACGCCTACCTACATGAGCTCACTACAGCATGAAGCATTTACAGAATGCGCTACTGAGTTTACTGAGCACAGCGCTGTCAGAGGCATACTTCTAGGCGGGTGACATCACCCGTAAGAGAATAGCTGGCAATAGCCAAGGTATGTGTTGCGAAGCGTCTAAAAGCTTGTTCATCTGCAGAGGCAGCTGGAAACACACACACACACACACACACACACACACACACACACACAGGGGGCCGAGAGTCGAACCTACGCCTACCTACATGAACTCACTACAGCATGAAGCATTTACAGAACGCGCTACCGAGTTTACTGAGCACAGCGCTGTCAGAGGCATACTTCTAGACGGGTGACATCACCCGTAAGAGAATAGCTGGCAATAGCCAAGGTATGTGTTGCGAAGTGTCTAAAAGCTTGTTCATCTGCAGAGGCAGCTGGAAACACACACACACACAGAAGGGCCGAGAGTCGAACCTACGCCTACCTACATGAACTCACTACAGCATGAAGCATTTACAGAACGCGCTACCAAGTTTACTGAGCACACTGCTGTCAGAGGCATACTTCTAGGCGGGTGACATCACCCGTAAGAGAATAGCTGGCAATAGCCAAGGTATGTGTTGCAAAGTGTCTAAAAGCTTGTTCATCTGCAGAGGCAGCTGGAAACACACACACACACACACACACACACACACACACACACACACACACACACACAGGGGCCGAGAGTCGAATCTACGCCTACCTACATGAACTCACTACAGCATGAAGCATTTACAGAACGCGCTACCGAGTTTACTGAGCACAGCGCTGTCAGAGGCATACTTCTAGGTGGGTGACATTACCCATAAGAGAATAGCTGGCAATAGCCAAGGTATGTGTTGTGAAGCGTCTAAAAGCTTGTTCATCTGCAGAGGCAGCTGGAAACACACACACACACACAGAGGGGCCAAGAGTCGAACCTACGCCTACCTACATGAACTCACTACAGCATGAAGCATTTACAGAATGCGCTACCAAGTTTACTGAGCACAGCGCTGTCAGAGGCATACTTCTAGGCGGGTGACATCACCCGTAAGAGAATAGCTGGCAATAGCCAAGGTTTGTGTTGCGAAGCGTCTAAAAGCTTGTTCATCTGCAGAGGCAGCTGGAAACACACACACACACACACACACACACACACACACGGGCATAGAGTCGAACCTACGCCTACCTACATGAACTCACTACAGCATGAAGCATTTACAGAACGCGCAACCGAGTTTACTGAGCACAGCGCTGTCAGAGGCATACTTCTAGGTGGGTGATATCACCCGTAAGAGAATAGCTGGCAATAGCCAAGGTATGTGTTGCGAAGCGTCTAAAAGCTTGTTCATCTGCAGAGGCAGCTGGAAACACACACACACACACACACACACACACACACACACACACACAGAAGGGCCGAGAGTCGAACCTACGCCTACCTACATGAACTCACTACAGCATGAAGCATTTACAGAACGCACTACCGAGATTACTGAGCACAGCACTGGTCAGGAGGCATACCCCTAGGTGGGTGGTATCATCTGCAGAGGCAATGCGTCCGATAGGGAATGAAGACAGAGTGCGCAGTCACGCAGCCTGTTACCATCCCAAGGTGGCCGTACAGTAACACGTTAGTGCTGCAGTCGGGAATACCAAATAACTACTGATCAGTACATCACGACAGGAATACGGGATGCACCACATGACAGTATACCCTATAAGAGGGCATCCGGCGTGCAGGATGTAGGCAGCCAATGTGACATGACAGCCACATATGTGTCACCTGGAAGGTCACCATGGCTATGCAGGATGCCATTGGCCATGGCTACACGCCTAGTAGCAGACATCGGTGACGACTGTCGTGTACCCCGGCGGGTGTACTGGCCATGCCTCCCACACCTAGCGGTTGCAAAGGGAGACAGACATGCTCACGGGTATCAACGCAGTCGGGCAGTGTGCACTGTACTGTGTGTCTATCTACACAGCTGCTTACTGGGCATGCTCAGACACTTAGACTCGGCACAGAGCAGACATGCATACACATGGTGCGACAGAATGGGTGGCAGAATGTGGACTGTCGTGTGTGTCCAGCCACACAACAGCAACCCGGCCATGCCACAGACGTGGCTGTTGCGAAGGGGAAACAGGCATGCACCCGGGGTATTAATGCAGTCGGGCGAGGTGTGCACTGTACTGTGTGTCCATCTACACAGCTGCTTACTGGGCATGCTCAGACACTTAGACTCGGCACAGAGCAGACATGCATACACATGGTGCGACGGCATGGGTGGCAGAATGTGGACCGTCGTGTGTGTCCAGCCACACAACAGCAACCCAGCCATGCCACAGACGTGGCCGTTGCGAAGGGGATACAGGCACGCACCGGGTATTAATGCAGGCGGGCCCGGTGTGCACTGTACTGTGTGTCCATCTACACAGCTGCTTACTGGGCATGCTCACACACTTAGACTCGCCACAGAGCAGACATGCATACACATGGTGCGACGGCATGGGTGGCAGACTGTGGACCGTCGTGTGTGTCCAGCCACACAACAGCAACCCGGCCATGCCACAGACGTGGCCGTTGCAGCGGGGAATATCCAGGTGCAATTAACCATGGGTAGGACTGCCCTACAGTTTGTTGCATGCTACAGACCACCCTCCCAAACCCAGGATACCTGCACAGCCGTCCTGAGGACACTGGTGAGTGTGCATGCTCTCACAACACCGCCGTATTGGGTGACATCAACCACCCATACATAGACTGACAACATTACCCATGACACAACACCCTACGCCACAGGTCCCGGGTGTTCATACACCTGACTGCTGTGAAACAGCCATGAACCATACCCACAAGGGGGGACGTATACCAGTTCCGCTCATCACACATGGGGAGGATATGCTCCACACAGGATGTACATCCCTCAATGGTGATGTCAGACCATATAGTGGATCCACTGGTAATCCACATCCTGCACCCAACACCGGCATTGGAGACCTAAGTGACGACCTCTCCACAGCAAACCACACACATCATACGACCGGTGTGGTCCCTACAAGTCCTCCATGCCAGTGGTGAACACAGGCCGCACTGCCAAAACCCTTACGAATGGCTTCTCTGAGCACCCCCAGGGATGTCTGCACCAAGCGATCATGATAACATCAGGACCTTGTCCACCGAAGGCAGGCACATGGTCTGGTGGACCCCAGCCACTGACAAACTGTACATCAACAGTTGGAGCTAATACATGACAGAGCAATATCAGTACCAGGGAAGCCATCACCCATTCATACCGGCGTTAACATACGGCCACACATACAACCATCCAAGGCCGCTTGTGGGAGTGGTACTGCAGAGGGCACATGAGACAACCATAGGGCCTTCCTTAGCTGTGGTAGGGACATGGGTGGGAGCGCACAGTCATGGCCGGAATTAATCCTGAATGGTACAACGGTCACTGCACCCACAGACATTGTCAACAAACCAGCGGACATGTTCCATGCATACATCCACCCCCCCAAGAGTGGACGTATCCATCCCACCAGAGTCTAGCCTCCATAACATCTCATATGCCCTGGAGTGATCTGATATCTGTTAGGCGGTGAACACAGCACCAATGGGCCCCAATGGTGTCCCTGGCTGTGTGCTACCCAACCTCATTGAGGCCCTCGGCCCACACATAAGGCCGCTGTGTCATGTTAGCCTTACTACGGGCTAGGTCCCCGCTGGATGGCATACGGCAGCTGTGGTCCCACTACGCCAGGGTAGTGCTCGTATGGACTGTAGACATTCCTGCTCTATCAGCTTGACAAGCCTTGTCTGCAAAGCTGCGGGGAGGTCCATACTGGTGCCCATGAATACAGACAGTGGTGTACAGCCAATACCGGAACATACCCACAACAACTTAGTCAAGGGCAGATCCTGCCTCCCAAACCTGCTCGGCCTGTCTGGAGCGGTCACTAAGGCCATTGATGGGGGTACGTGGGTTTGCACACACTACCATGACCTGGCAGGAGCGTTCAAAACACACTACACGTGGGACTCATGGAAAGGCTCGCCAGCGTACATGTGGGGACATATGTCACACGATGGTTCACGGAATGGATGGAGGTCACACCACACAGGGTTTGTGTTCCTGGTGCCGTGTCAGACTCAAAGCTGGTCTCGAGTGGAGGCCCACAGGGCTCAGTCCTGGGCCCCCTGCCGTTCGGCATTCGACCTTCCAATGTGCATGCAAACATAGGGGGATTGTGGCAGACAAGGTATGCAGATGACTGCACACCGGCCACCATACCCAACACCCCATCTGACACGGACATCCACCTGGGGCCTCATAGACATGTAGACATGGATAACTGGTGCCACAGCCATGGCCTGCCGCTACATGCCAGAGAACATGCAGACCTACCCAGTGGGAAGGACATGTTCACCCCGACGTAACATGTAGGTGGTAATCCATTCAACATGGTGGACGTGTTCAGGGAAATGGGTACCTCACCTGTTGGTAACCTCTGTCAACACACACAATGCCAATGTGGGTGGGGAGACATTCCACTGTGGCCACCTGGTCTGGAAGGAATCACATCCACATCAGGGGTGTTCATTGTACCCCTGTACACATCACACACCAGACCAATGATTGCGTTCAATGGCACATCTGGGCTGTACCTAACCTGACACCTGCAGCACTCGGAAGGGACACAAACATTCCACGATGCGGGCATAAAGGTGCTGGGACATGTGTCACACACTGCCTGACCAAGGGGACTCCGGCTGTATACCTTCCCAGCACGTCTGCTCTGTGGTGATCTGTGCCTGACATACATGGCCATGTCCGACCTGGGTGACATGGACATGTTCCACCTCCTAGGCTCCAGGCAAACACGGGCACAGAAGCGACTGTCAGACACCTCACCACGAAGATGACTAGGACGTGCTGGGGGAACAGGGTCAACGCCCGGAGACCCCCTACAACACGGAGAGGATTGCCAGCCCATGTGAAGCAGAGGCCCTGACTGACTTTGTCCAGGAGTAATCATGACGTGTGGATGTGTGATCATAGGTATGCGCCAGGCATCATCTCTGTGTCAGTGCTGGATGGGGGACAGGAGACCGATGGATGTGGTATCCTCATCCTAAGGGGTGTTAGCAGCCACACACACTCTGGCTAGGTTTACACATGCCGTAGGGCACATAGCCTGGTATGTACATGTGCGCCTATGTACCTATGTAGGGGTCCATGCTGGTTGCGGGTACCTGTGCTATGCTGATATTGCCAGATGTGCCTGTGGGTACCCCATGACTACACGTGGGGAACTGATAACAGTGCTCCCAGTAGGCACATGCAAGTACACCATAATTGGCATACGGGTTAACTGAACCAACATGGTGCTACACATGTAACCACCACGCATACCGTGTACACAAAACAATGAATGCTGCACCTGCACTACATGGTATGTCTGCTGCATGATGTCAGTGCACCCACGTCACATACGCACCTGTCACCTGCCATACACAACCACCGCAACATACACATCGCGTACTATGCGGACACAGGTATCACATACACCTCTCACTATCTTGTCCACCCTGTGCATCAGAATATGTTTGCATAACCGTGCACTGATGGTGTAGCTCACGGTTCTGCGGCAGAGGCTTCATCATATGCACAGGGTGATATGTGTGCCACGGGCATAGGCTGTACCAATGGATGACATCATGTGTGTGTGTAAGGGCCTGTGCATTTACTGGGCATGACTGTGCAGAATGCATGTGGATGTGGTGGAGCCCTACAGTTGTGTCTGCTGTGTGTGGGTATGTGTGTACACAGTTCAGTCATCTGTGATGCCTACACGGGGTATACTTGGCAGCCCCAGACTGTACAGTGCAGGTAGTACGGCTCACTGTGTCTGCCTGCGGCGACGTGACCCGTGCCTACCTGGGGTCGCACGGGCACTACCGGGTAGAGGTATAGAGTGGCCACTCTCCGATGACACATGTCCGCTGGAAACGTGTCCACGCCGGGGCCGTCCAGGGCCACGTCCACATGGCCTGCTGTGTCCTGGTGTGGTTGGTGTAGCAGCAGCTGCACTGCTGCTGCTACCAGCACTGTGTGGGTGGGCATGGGAGGTGGCACACACACGTCGACCTGCACTTGGTGGTGTTGCTGGCCTACGCCCACGTGCCCTACGCCTCACCCCTACCAGGTGTTTCAGCATGGACAGCTCACGCTCACGGATGGCCATGCCTCGGTCGAGGATCCCAGCCATCTCACCTAATCTCCTATCCAGAACATCGGCAAGCTGCTGTTGGGCATTCGCCAATGACTGGATGTTCTCATTTAAGGAACGGATTGCGGACCTCTGCAGCCTCTGCCCTTCCTGGTTCTGCCGTTCGGCACGTGCCTGCGCCACCATTACAGTCTGAAACATGTGTCTGGTTATACCAGCTGCTGCACCCTGTACGGCAGGTGTATGTCTAGCAGTGCTCCTCCTACGAGCAGCACCTGCCACATGCCTGTGTGGCACTTCACCAGTCATTACACTGGCAACATCGTGTGTACCCGCAACTTCTGCAGCCACCACACATTCCTGCTCGGTGCCAACAGACGCTGACTGTCCGTCATCTATGGGCAACGGTGTTGTGGTATGTGTCGGCATCTGAACCGTGTGCGGGGATGAAGGGGACATAAGTGTGATGTTCTCCAATGGCACAGTGTCTGCCCGTGACGACCCTGCCTGTGCCTCATGCACATGGTCATCACCGCTAGTATCTGTGGGGACACTAGCATCAGATGGACCGCAGGAGGGGAACGCACCTACAGCACCTGTGAATACAAAGACATACCATAAGTTACATTACACACACGCAGACACACACACAGACACACACACACACACACACACACACACGCTGACATACACACGCGGACACACACACATGCAGACACATCATGCATGTGATATTGCAGGTGGCATGCAGCATTCCCACACCACAGTCCAGTGAATGCAGCCCAGACATTAATAGTGGCAGTATGCATACTGCCCTGGAGTGCACACATCAGGCAGGTGTCTTTTAGTAGGCTTGCAGTACACACATTCATGGTAGTTTGCATGCATCACCGTGATACACCGTGTGGCCACGGGCGGGTTAACAGTACACATCGCTGGCGTCGCTATGTCATGTACACTGCAAACATGTGCGGTATCATGTGGACATGTGACGATGGTGTCCCACCACATGCACCACATCACAACGGATGTCACAGTGCAGTGTTATGTGTACAGTCTACAGATAGAATGCATGTGTAACAAGGATGTCTGTGCAGGTGTGGTTGGTGTGAGCTGTGTACATAGCTGTACAGTGGGGAGTACGGGCACTGTGCCACTGCATGGCAGCAGGACACAGGTATGTTTCTGTGCGATGCGTGACCTGGACGCATTACGTTGCCATGTCTGCAAGTCAGTTCTGCTGCTCAACAGCACGTATATGGTAGACATTGGTGGCACCTCTAGTGGCTGCAGACAGGCATTCCATTTCTCTGGTGTACCACATCGGATGTCCAGGGGGTCCACTACAGTGATGAGCCCACTATGTGTGGACAGGGTGCAACGGTGACTACCCACTGCGGATGTACTGTGTGGCAACATGCCTGTAGGTATCACCCATGGCCATGTTTGTCTGGTTCATCGACAATTGTGTGTGATGGGCATCGTGCACACGGCCCTGTGGTGGCCCATGTGACATACAACCATACTAGTCTGAGGTGTCACATTCCCTAAGGCTATGCAGACATTGTGGATGTCTGCTATGTCATGCATAGGTCATGTCATGGTGTGACAATGTTGCGGACAGACATCCACGTGCATGGGACATGTCATGTGCCATGTCACAACGTGTGCACCCAATGCAGGGGCATAGGTCACAGTGGTAACACCTGTGTTCTGGCCATATCACAGCTCACTATGTGGTACTGTGTGCATACCGCAGAGGCATACCAATGCATACTACACATGCAGCCATTGTGGAACACCTCCACCATTGTATGCATAGCTGACTGCACATATCACACCAATGGGTTATGTGGTGTCATGCCGGTCTACACTAACGGTTGTATCTACTGTATATGGGTGGTGTGTGTGTCGGGTGGTGCAACCTGTATACCATGACTGGGGCACACACAGGTGTGCATGTCATACCTGGACACATGGGGAATATCGATACACCATATCATGCCTTTTACTAGCAACAGTCTTACCTGCGACAGACCCTTGTCTGTGCGACACGCCAGACGTACCTGTATAGGGACGACACAAAAGTATACACATTATCCATTACTATCGCCACGGTAAGCACTGTGCATGTCACATCATGCACCTGTGTGTTAGCATGTGCTATGCACATGTCTGCAAACACAACATAGCATACTGTAGTATGCATCTTGTGTGGCCATATACCTGGCATGTGTTACTATATTATGTGTTGTACTATGACACCCACTCCTACGTCGCTTATCATACAAACATGCAACACTGACTTACCAGGCAGCTCCAAGCTCGTTGGTTGGGAGACACCCACCTCCACGATGGACGCGAGGTTTTCAGCATGTTGTTCCATGGGTGTTCCCAGACTGGCCAGGAGCTCCTCCGTGGGTGTGAGTGGGGGCTGGGTTTGTGGCCCACCACCTGTCCCACCTTGTTGTCTGGCGATTGCAGCAGCACGCTGTCTTGCATGCCGGATTAGGTCTGTGCAGTGCCTGTGGATCTGTTGATATGTGCGGTTGTGGCTGCCCAGGGTGTTCACCCTCCTGCGCATATCCTGCCACATGTCTTCCCGTTGTTGTGCCTGCAGTGGCACGTGGCTAAACAGGATGTCATAGTTATCATGGAGCAACGGTATTATCACCTCATCTTCCTGTCGGCTAAAGGCAGGCAGCCGGGAACGTGGCATTATCTGTAAGACATAATGATGGTGACAGGTCACATTTACACTGCTGTGCTGGCATACTGCTGGAAATACATTGCTATGACATGTACAACATCTGCACAGTAATCTCTGCAATGCATCATGGCAGTGACACAGCCGATGTGTTGCCATCACACCATTGAGCAGTGGGTGTCATATCATATCTGTGTGTTACCTCATCACACTGTACATGCACCATGTTGATGTTAGCCTGCTGTGGACATGTGTACCTGCCTGCACCTGTGTCCATATCAGTTGGCACGGGTCCCCATGTGACAACGGTTCTACCGTTCACCTGGATGCTGTGTATATGTCACTAGACATCACGTACGTGGCCATTATGAACGTCAGTGGTGGCACTGCACACATACACATGGACACCTGCACATGCATGTGTTGTGCCATGTACATCCACACAGCACTGTACGGGTGTTGGACAACTTGCCACGGCTCACCTGTGTTGCACATGTGATACACATGGGACAATGTGTAACCATGTCACATTAGCAGGAAAGGTCATGCATAGCATGTGCACAAGCACGTTGTCCACAGCAACACACAGCACCTGTAACACCACAGGGTGCATCACCGCCACATTACTGCTGTGGACGGTTGATAGTGACAGTGCCTTTTGTTCATCGCACCATGTAGGACTGTGATAGCATGTGCAGCCTTGCTGGGCAGGGCTGCATGGTATGGCAGGGTATGCCACATACATGGCACTGGGATGTGATCCACCTGGGGGGTAATGATATTGGCAGGGTGGCTGTCCATTCCATATGTCATTGCTATGTGTATATGGACATTACACATGTCTATCATCATGGTGTGGACACTGGCCTTATGCAAGGTAGGCTGCACGCTGCTTGGTGGGGGTGTGTCTGGTGCATGCAGGTATCGCACATCCATGCATACACTGTAACCCTGACAGGTGCTATGTGCTGCGATATTGATCAACACAGTGCTGTATGTGGCCACACACTGCTATCCCGTGCACATGGATGGTTGCCTGGACTGACGTGGGTACCACATATGTCTACATCCAGTGCCTGCTGCCACCCCATGTCTGCTGGTGCACTGCACACCGCCATCCCTCCCACGGAAGCGTGGTGTTGGGCACAGCATAGGTATCCATGTATGGGGACAGGGATGTTCACATAGCAGGGGCACTGATGGTATCGTCGATCTGACCATACACGTATGACGCACCCCTCACACATACAACCCATTCATTATGTTGTTCACAACAGTGACACAGCTATACTGCTATGCCGGAGACATTCACAGACGTACATACACAGATGCGTGCATGTCCGTCTGTGGCATGGCCTGGACTATTGGTGTGGTTCGGCACATAACGTGTTTGAGTGCGGCTGGCGCAGACCTACTGTGCACATGTCTACACAGTAAGCCTGTTCTACAGTAGGCATCGGTGATGTGCTGTGCACATATCATATCTGCACATTGTGTTGGTGTCTGTCTGTCCACGGGCCAGTGGTGGGACACAGGGATATTGTTGAACATATATGCATGCAACCCTGTACTGCTGTACCGCTAGCTTCTCGGGTGCTAATGTGTCATAGACATGCACACCGTGCGGACACATGTGGTAGTGGGTTGCCACCCGTACCCATCTCCTCTTGTGGGTTGCTATCATCCCACACCCTCTTTGTATTGTATGTTCAGGCTATGCACCTGTGTGGGGCATGTGGGCATGCAATGCAGTACTATGTGCCTTTGCACCCATCGCAGAACAAGTCACACAGGTACACTGGCAGCCGTACACTTCACAGCTTGATGACGGCACAACACGTGTTGTACACACGTAACACATCTCCTGTGGGACATGGTCAAATGTACAGGCATGTCCATCAGTCACATGCCACTGCTACCCTACATGACGGCTATGCAGGACATGTGGCGGTACAGCAACTGTCACATGTACACGAGCAATGCCCCCCTACCTACATCACGTGGTACTGCCTGTGGGGCATGTGCGTCTGCATCCATGCTATGGCCATAGATGACAGTTGTACATTGATATGTGCAACATACCTCATTGGGTGTTCTCATGTGTGCATGTTCAACATGTCAACGCATTGTTTGTGTCTGTCAGACAGTCATTGTTGTGCATGGTTTACATGGCAGCCATGGCGTACTGTGTGTGATTCCAGGTACTTCATTGGGCTACCAGCATTGTACATTATCACAGCACATTCCAGCCATCACGTAGCCATCCTAGCTGACACTGTTATCCGGCCAGTGGGAGGTGTTCTGCCATGTGCACATATGTCACACAGTACGAGGGTGACTGACACACATTCTCAGGACAGGGTTCTGACCGCTGTGGATGTGTGTGATGCTGTCGACGACCATGACTGTGCCAGATGGTGTCATCTGGATGTGTAACATTCACAACACACACCTACCTTCACGTAGCAACACATCATCCACAACAATGGACATCCCTGCATGAACACTGTGTGCAGTATGTCTGTATGACCACTGCATGCACCACTGGTAGCCACCAGCATGGCTGCCAACAGCAACAGTGTGTATCCTGTGTGAACATGGGTTACACCATTCACAACACACCTGTGTCAGATGGCCCTGTTGTGGGTCACAGTGCAGTTCCACACATCATGTAACAGTATACATCATGCACCGATATGTTGCGGACATGTGAACGGCTGTGCAAGTCAACATATGCACACATGACACATCACCTGGTACAACATGTCTGTCTTACCACACGATATTGTGACCACCCTGTGATGACATTGTACAGGCTACGTGGACTGGGACATGTGATGGCTCAAAGGTATATTCACCCTCCGGGTGTGTGTCTAGCCAGGTGTACAGTAGGCAGTGGTCTGCACACGGGGATACTGTACATTGGCCTACTCTGTCACTGCAACTGTTGACTATGCTCATACTGTACTTATACAGGCATGTGGTATTTGTCCAGTATGACGGTCGTGGTCAACCACACTACTGTGGCACACATGACCTGCGGACATCTGCCTGGGTGTGGGGCCCACATGTACATCTTCACATGCTATGCTGCCTCTGCAGCGGTGTCACATGTCTGTCTCCAGCAGGGCTGTCACAGGCAGGCACGGCATGCAGTGATGTGTGACAATGCTTGCACCCTCCACTGTGCTGTACACAAGCACTGCACACACAGTAAGGCACGCCTGACATTTATCTGCGGTGCCTGGGACCTGCCTCCATGCTCTACACAGCACACCTGCCAGTCCAGATTGTACACAGATCATACCTCCCAGGCACATACCTGGACTGCAACACACACAGGTGAGGGGATCCCACATCACACAGTGATTTACACACATACTGTATATTTTCCGAACACAATGCATCATAGGTACTCCATGTTCGGATACCCATGTTTGTGACCGCTAGACACATTGTGACACGCAACGAAGAGTACACTGTACACCACAGGTTACATGCTGACTGTGTTGTCATACTGTACATTGCACCTCGGACAGTTGCTACTGCCATGTGCTGACAGCAACACGCACTTCCCTAGTATGGACTCCCATGTACCCACACATGCTTGGCCATGCACTACACATAGCTGGGTGACACATTACACAACACATACCATACCTACACTACCCTCGGCATGCACCATACCTCCATGTGTCTGTGTGCTAAACCTACGGACATCCCCCCCTCTGGTTGATGAACATATATGCTTCGCGGCCCTGCTAGCCACACCCTAGACACACACCCATCGCAGCATATATGGTACATGTGCTCAACGGCCGGTACTACTGACGTCTGCTGATGGGGGTGGTTAATGGCATGGCACCCCGGCAGCTGGACAGTATACGTGACTATGCTGACACATATCACAGTGCACTTCCGCTACATGTACGCACTGGTAGGGACCATGCTATTCCACACAGAGACATGGTGGTACTGGCCTTTTCACAGATGCCACGGTGGTATTCATGTTCCATGCACATGTGCTGTATGGGCGCATGTGCAGGCTGTTGCACGGTGGGTATGTTCAAATGTGTGGTGCATCACTTGACAGTCATGGTGGGTCCTCGTGGTCCATCACATGCTCCACAGCTAGCTACCTACACATGACCGCCGTACATTGCAGTGTGGGCCCTCACGCAGTGTGGTGGTATGTCTGTGTTGTTTGGCTACATCCACATTCAATGTAGCATACAACAGTCACCCAGGCATTGCCAACAGAGATGTTGTTGGCAACATGCCAGCCAATGGGGTACCTACCAACAATACACACTCTCACTCACTACAGGGTTCCAATCCATACATGGACATCGCATTGTCCCTGTGGACACATACATGGTACTGCCATGCACACGTTATGTCCTAGGACACTGTCCCAATGTCACCTCCAATCTCCCTAGCTGTTATATCCCACCAACCTGGTTGGTATGTGTCTCTGCAGCAGCCCACTGAATTAACTGCTAGCCCATTCATGGACGTTGTGTACCTTGACCACCACACTACCGCATCTATAACACTACACATGGGTGGTACTGCATTGCACATGTGGGACTGCATTCGTACACCCATGACTGGACCATTCAGTATGGCACTGGGGCACATCCTCACATCCGTGCTTCACACACTCATTGACGACCTCCATGCCTTTACTGGCACCCTTGTTGGGCCTCTGTGTGCCACAGCACACCACATCCACATGCTGGCCACCTGTCATACCATTGCATGGGTGGTTGGTGTGGTACAGAGGGTAACAGATCAGACATTATCCCCACATTGCCCTTCAGCACCATTCCACATTCTGGTATTGCCAATGTACACATCCACCATCACATCATACCCTGTGTCTCAGGATGTTAGGCTATATGACTCCTGGACAGGTCACACAGTGGTGCAAGCATATCATGCTACCTACGACATGTCAGGTACATGTGGCATTACACAGTCCTCAGTCATGTGGCCCCTCATGTTCACTATTTGCTTACATACACAACATGCTGTCACGGAGTACTGTCCATGCCTACATATCCCACATCTACATAACTGACAGCATTCTAGCTCCACCAGCTCATACTGCTAACAACCACACAGGTGTCGGTGTGGCAGATATATCGTGTAGATGTCATTGCGTCAGATACATCACACATGGTGCATACACATCACCTTTGCATAGCGACAGTCATCCACTGGGTATCACATGGATACTGTCCCTATACATGCATATCACATTGTACATGGTTGCTGTACACACACATGCCCCACATGGTGCTGTGGTTGCCATATTCCACTGTGGCGTGGGTACACATCTGCAGGGCCACACATATCTGGACTATGTGTGTTGCTGGTACATTGGTAGCCTTTGTACCTGTGCCATACACACATCTACACATGGGCAGGGTTACAATAACACATTCGTGGTGTACCTTCCACAACGGCTACAACTTTACATGGCACGGTATAGTCATGCCGTGATGTATACCAGGCTCAGACAGTTTACATATGCAGATGACAGACGGGGAACACATCTGTACTCATCTGCATACCACTTACACAGGGGTGTCATCTACTCTGACATGGGCCATGTCCTCTGCATTAGTGATGCATGTAGTACTCCTACATGGCGTTTGCAGTGGGCGGGGTGAATGAAGCGCTCCTGCATATGTGCACACATGCCACGTTGCTTAGCCTGGGCTTCTGTGTTACCTCCGCAGACTAGACACACACCATGCTGTGGGCGTAGGTCCTGTGCACATCCCACAGGGACACACTGTGGCACTGGTCATGTGATAGCTCCCTTGCTGATAGGGTGACACATAGACATGGTACCACCACAGCAGCAGTACTGTGTAGACATGCAGTTGACATCCACCTCTGCTGTTCAGTGGACACTACCATGGGGAGGTGACACTACTGTGTACATTGCACATGTGTTTACACATGGACCTGCTGGACGTCATTGTTGCACAAATTGCACCTGCTACAGATCGTTTGGACATGGTTACTTGCTGTTCCTTCCATTTCGGGTGGCTATTCTGCTACTACTCTTTCCCATATGTGCAGGCCATACATATCCTGTTAGTGTACATAACACTAGGCCATACCTCCATTATGCATGCTATGCCTGTGATACTGTGTATGATGTCTGAACATATCCATCATGACAGCTTTACATTACACATACTTGACATAGTAACCCCTACTGCGAGGCATACGTGCATGTCGTGCGCACATTACGTATGACATCGACGGTATATGCCCATACACATGTGTGCTGTGACAGTATACATACATGTCCTATCCCCTGCTGTGGCACTTCCTTGTTGGACATCCACTGCCAGCATCGGCGTGGGTGGTGGCAATGTTCTGTGTTTTGCATCCCTATGGCAGCCCTTGGGTTATCCCGGCTGTGTACATGATGTCCCACTGCTGTGCACACGGTGTCCACAGTCGTTGCTATGCTCAGCGGGTTAGCACTACATAACCACCTTTCACCACTCTCTGCTTTATGGACAGGTATCTTTACTTACAAACACCGTTCACATACAGTGCAGCTTCATCATACATATCATGCGTTACACACTAGTACATCTTGTGGGTTCTACATACCTTTCCTGTATTGACTTCCGTATTCCGTTCGAGTCTCGCTAGATACTTTATTCTCACTCGAGCCGTTTGGTGTATTTGTTCGGCATGAACATACAGTTTGAATATCCTAGGAGTCTTCCTTATATCCGTTGTCACCTGCGACATGTGGGTTCATCACACCAATAGCTGTTCCTCGGTGTGTACTTATGCGCATATCACCTGTGCATCTCCTCCATTAACAGCACGCGTCGGAACTAGGGCATGGTTCATTCCTCGGCTGGGCGTTGGTTATTTGCACTACCTTCGTGGGGATGGTATGTATTGTGTTATGTTATGTGTGACTGCAGCCGCTATGTGTGGCGTCAGGTACATTTCGCTGTGGTGTTAGCCGTGGATTGTGTGTGTTGGGTATGGTATTATGTTCGACATGTGGGTGTCCCTGTCCTGGCGGCGTCTGTCGATGGCGTTTTGCATTCGGATGTGTAACATAGCTCTTGTATTCCTTTACACAACGGATGCAGGTATGCATTCGCTGCTGATAGTGTTTCCCATGCGAGATGTTACGGTTATGCCGCTGTCATTGACTGCCTGTATGTTTTTGCTGCTATTGCGGCTTGTATCCCTTTGATATGTGCGATGGGGTATATCGGCGGATGTGGGTGGGCACGGGTTGTGGGCCTTGCATTTATACATACACGGTATGCTTGTGTGTGTGCTCCATCCCTGCCTGGGGAGCTGCAAGTTACCTGTCCATTGTTCTAGGAGTGTAGGTTTTGTTTATGTCATCTGGTGTCGGTATCGCCTGCATGTGTGCTTCCTGCATGTATTCCTCCGTCACATCGGTAGTATATCTGCGGCTGTTCGTACGTGCTGACTATCCCTTGGCATTTTGTAATGGATATTTACGGTCATTGTGGTCCTGTACTTGGGACGGCCTGTGTGCTACCGGTTGCCACCTATTCGGGTGGCGATTGCTTGTTTAACACTCGTAGAACACACAGCAATGTTTACGGGACGATACGTGGCCACGATCGGTGCCGGGGTGGCACATGCGTATTTCCGCGTTACATGACTATTGCTGTGTAACGTTGCCGACGTATCGTTTTGAAATTAACATATCGGTGCCATACATACGGTCATGGTTTGTACATGCGTCCTTTGCATCTCATGTTGGCTATACTCCTGTGGTACATTCTGGGACATTTTCGCTTTGCATCATTTTACGTCACCATGCACCTAGCCAGGGAGGAGTTCTCAGTACTACTTTGTGGGTACTGCTGTACATACGCCTGTGGTTCCTATACTGTATGCCTACACATGTTATTCCACTCCGCCTGTCACATGTCACCTACATACACATTGTACAGTGGCACACACATTACACTCGCACAGCGGAACACACGACACCCTCACCTCACACATACACATACTGCCGCTGTCGCAGGGACGGTTGCACACAGTACCTATGTTGCCCACATCACCGGCGGCGGTGTCTACCTCCGCCCTCATATCCTAAGAATATTACCCACACATGTCCTGTTACTGTACCGTGGCCTGCCGATAATCCCAACTCGCGAATATGCATTTAGGTAGTTTGACCTTTCCATGGGTGGCGTTCCCTGTTCTGTCCACCCTCCCGGATACTCGGGTTATCGTTCACTATGTTTACTATGTAGAGATTTTGCGTCTTACTTCTCTGTCACCTTGCATCCCTGTGATTCCCTGTTTTACCTGTTGTACTTTATATCTGTGTATGTGTACATATATTTCTATGTGTGTAATGATATCTATCTCCATATCTGTGTATGCACATATGTACATATGTATACACCTTGCGGCGAACGTGGCAGCATATGGCTACGCCGTCTGCTGTAGGACCCGTGTACAGTTGAGGTGTTGGCGTTCCATGCTCCGCTGGCTGTTGGGTGTGCAGTATTTGGGTGCTACCTATGTTGGAGTCACACATGGGACCGCCCATACGGTACACATTATGGGCGGCCATGTTTGTGTGCCGTCCATTTTACTGTGTGTGCAGGTAGGGAGGTGTCAGTCCATGGGGCCTACATTGTCAGAGTATGTGCTATACGTTCCCTCTTTGCCAAGGCATAGGCATATTGGGTATGCCTCCGTCTGCCTACTGGGGCTGGCACAGTGTGTTCATGGCGCTCAACGCTCTGTGCCTGTGCTTGCCTTGGCAGTTGTGGCGGGCTTGGTGGCCCTACACCATTATGTCCCTGCAGCAGCTGTTTCCGCAGGATCATATTATGTAGCGTGGCACATACTATGAATATGTGGGCACATGTGCCTGGAGAGTACTGCAGGGCTCCACCGGATGTATCCAAGCACAGTAACCGTGATTTCAACATCCCAAACACACGCTGTATGATTATTCTGGTTTGTGCGTGTGCCTCATTATGGCGTTCTTGCATGTGTGTGTGTGCATTTCTGATGGGTGTCATCATCCATGGCTCCAGTGCATAGCCAGCATCCCCACAAGGTGACCTTGTGTGATGTCTCCCCTGGCGAATACCTGATACAGCTGTGAGGCATGCCAGATATGGGAGTCGTGGTAGCTTCCAGGGCTGCCAGCACACACATCCATGATAATGCCCTGCGCATTGCACACGACCTGGCAATTGATGGAGGGGAATCCCTTGCGGTTTATGTAGCGTCTACCCTGCTCCCCGGGTGGTGACTTGATTTCTATGTGCGTACAGTCTATCGCACCCAGTACCTCCGGGTATTGTGCCACACGGTGGAAGTGGCGCATATTGCTAGCCAACTCCTCCTGAGATCTGGGAAAGTATATATACTCATGGGCATGTCGTAACATGGCATCCAGAAACTGGTGTAGTACCCTGGATGCTGATGCCTGTGAGATGCCCATTATATCCCCTGTTGGCCTTTGAAAGGTACCTGTTGCCAGTATTCGCAAGTTTACACATACCTTTGTGTCCACTGGGATGGGCTCCCCTCTGTTGTCTCTTGTTCTCAGGCGTGGCCGGCACAGCTCCACTATTTGCTGTAACGTGTCCCTGTCCACCCTGTAACGCTCTACTATCTCCAGGTCTTGCAGCCCCTGGTAGGTTACCCTTGGTCTGAACACTCTCCTTCTCCTCTGAGGCCTACGGTAGTTGTCGGCACCCTCCTCCGCAACTCCGTCTGTCTCTGACACATGCCGATGCATCACGGCAGCACCCAACATATACATTTTAAAAGTTCCCTGTGTGTTTACACCCTAAGGTGCAGCGTTTGGGAATACGCGCTGTGTGTTGTGTGCATTCACACTTTATAGTGTTGTGCTGTACACCCGGTGATGTCATTGGGTGTGTCGGTGCGGCCGTATCTGTGGGTTATCTTCCGTGTTTTACCGTTGGCACTGCAACGCTGTTGCCTTTGGTGTTACATTACACTTGCCTGCATTGGTTTAGCTTTACACCTTACCTTACTGTTTCTGCACGTTGCACCTACTATTTCCTGGAGTGCATCCTGCAGGCACATGGCATATCATGCATTTTGTCTGCCGCCGCCGTTATGCTACCTCTCTACTTGGCTGTGCTGTATCGGTTCTTCGCTCTTTGCAATTCTGCTACATCCCCTACTTTCTTTGCATTCATATGCCTCCCCTTTCCCGTTTTGCGGATTCTGCATGCAGAGTTGTCAGCTGCCGCCGATTGCCCTTCGTGGGTTGATTGGTGTTGATTGCTCATTACGACTCCAATTACACTGCTTCCGCATTTCCTCCTATTCTCCGCATCACCTTCCTGTATCCGTGGTTGTTGACGGGGCGGCCGTCACATGACTAGGTTGGGGAACTTAGTCATTCTCGTGCACATGCATCTGTGCGCGCATTGTGTACTCTCAGCGCATCTATTTCCTCACACGCCGGTCCTGATGCTGTGATGTGCATTGTACAGCCCATGTTTGCTGGCCTCCAATGTGCTTCCTCCTACAGTGGCACACCCCTCTACGATTGACATGTATTCCCTCTAGGCCACTCCTTGGTGTATTACCGCTGTGCCGTTTGATGCAGCCTTACGCCGGTGGGGGTTTTGCGATTCAGTATTATCTGCCTCATTTGCATGGCATTGACTAGTAATACATGGTTACGGCGCCGGACACTGGCGCCACTCCTTGGCAACCCTTGGGCTGTGGTTGTGGCTTTCCATGCATACTATGGTGTGTTGTGGCTGTGAAGCTGATGTGTATTATACTGCTCTTTTATGACATTGTCATATTATTTCATTGTTCCGCACCTTCCGCGGACATGTCCTGGGGTTCTGCTGTGGTTTCTGCGTACATACCATTTATGTCATTATTTACATTTTCTGCATGTTTTCTTTTGACATTCTCGGTGTCTTTCACCATTGGCATGTTGCACCAGTATGACACCTGATGTTGACAGCCTTCCGTTACTCCTATGTCATGTTTGGATATATGTAAACTGTTTTTTTTGGTTTACATTGCCGTGCCCTTATGCTACGCCTGTGCCACTTCGTGAATCGCTGCATGCCTTCATTTGCATGGTGCAACACCGCACATGGGGTGTTTAACATACCTACACCGGAGGCGGCGCAACTCAGGCGTACGCCGGTAGTGCACGTGGGATTGGATCGTACCTGAATCGCTAGGCGGCCATGTCTGGCGTTGTGGCGCCTACGCCATGCGTGCGCCTGGCGCAAGGTTCATGAATCCCGGGGAGTGTTTTTAAATGACAAAATAGAGCAGTAAGAAAAGTTACAACCTTACTTTCATGCTTTGTTTGAAATTTTTTTTTTGATGACAGATTTGCAGTTTCTAGTATGGGAAACAGATATATGCTGATTCACATGTATAAAAATTTTTTTTTTTTTTTTACTGAAACTCGGCTGTTTCCTGCCGAAAAAATAAGGGAGACAACTTTAAACATTCTCCTTACCTCGTGCAGTGCTCTCACAAGCTAATTATTCATTTGGAAAACTTTCTACAGTTTGTGGAATCATCTCTTCTCTCTCTGAACTCCCTCAATGATGTGAAGCAGCTGGGTAACGTCATCACCATGCAATGAACATTTCCAGGAAGTGCAGAACTGTATTTTGACTGTAACTTGGTTTAACAATCTTTTTTGTTTTAAATCAACTATTTACTTAAAATGATCATTTATATGGTCGATGACAAGATTACATATTACAATAACATAATATCTTCATCTTTTGTGATTTGAAGAAAGGATTACAGAACAGATAAAGGAAGAAAATGTAAAAAGAAAAAAGGTGAGAGAGGAGATGATTATAGGTTTATAGGTTCATAGGTTCATAGGTTCATAGATATGTACTAGGCTAGCTGCCCAAAGGCATTTATAAGCCTTGCCGGAATGTGTTGGCTTTCGTCGCCCCCTTAGATTAGTTCCCTGTGCCTCTGACCAGCAGAGCCATTGAAGTGATCCCTGGGGTAAACTTTCTGTTTCCCATCCACTTGTCAAGGTTTCTCTTGAAAAGGGTTAGCGAAGAGCTCTGCCTAATGTAGATTGGAATCTTGTTCCAGAGCATGGGAAGTCTCTGGGATAGGAATCTATACCTCCAGCATGTCCTATTTATTGTTGTGGTGAGGTTTTGATCCCTGGAGCGTGTGGCTCAAGGGGATAACGTTTTCTTTAGGTGGAGCATGTCCATCAATTCTGAGTTGGACATGGCCTTGTATATCAGGCAGAGATCACCTTTGAGTAGGCGGTATGCAACTGAGTACAGCTGGAGTTTCTTCAGTCGAGCTGCATAGGGCATCTGCTTGAGGCCAGTGATCCTCTTGGTGAGGAGCTTCAGTGGTCTTTCCAGTAGTTGCAGGTGTCTTGTAAGGTACATCCCAAGTGGGGCATTGTACTCTATGATGGGTCTGATGAGTGATGCATAGATGGACCCAATGACCTCTTTTGATCTGGATGCAAACCCTTTTGTGATTAGGTGGGCCACAGAGAAGGATTTTCTAACCACTTTGGCAATGTGATTATCAAAGGAGAGGTTACTGTCTACTTGGGTCCCCAGATCCCTTATTAGGCCTTCCGTATTTAGGGGGCTAACACCTATGTGGTAGTTTGTGGGTACTTTGTTTTTTCCAAAGGGAATGACTATGCACTTTTTGACATTTAGCTTGAGGCCATGGTTTTGACATCAGGTATCTGTCTCAGTAAGACCCTTTTGGAGGATGTCTGTGTCAGCCAGAGAGTCAATTATAGGCCCTAGTTTGCAGTCGTCTGCGAACTTGGTCAGCCATAGTCCTCCTGTGCTTGCCTGTACCTCTGAGAAGTATATACTGAACAGGAGGGGTCCTAGGACTGAGCCCTAGGGAATGATACTTGTAACCGGTTTAGAGTCAGACCTAGCTCCTGCAACTCTTACCATGTGGGTTCTGTCCGTGAGCCAGTTGGCAACCCAACTCATGATGTAGGGGTTTATGTTCAGGCTGGTGAGCTTGTCTATAATACCTGAGTGGGGAATGGTGTCGAAGGCCTTTGCGAGGTCTAGGTAGGCTGTGTGGACCACCTTTCCCTCGTCTATAGCTTTGGTAACTGTCTCAAAGAAGTCTACCCAGTTTAGGAGGCATGATTTGCCCTTAACAAAGCCAAACTGGGTAGGGTCCAGTGTTTGAAGGTTTCTAATGTCTCTGTTAATGAGATCCATGATGATGCACTCAATAGCTTTGCAGGCCAGGCTAGTCAGGCATATAGGTGATAGTTCCTGGGGTCCGTTGTGGCTCCACCTCTGTGGAGTGGAATAACCATTGCTGTGTGCCACTCTGTGGGCATGTAGCCTGTGGAGAGGAAGAGTTTAAACAGTGTGTTTAGGTGAGGGGTTAGTTCATCTTTGAGCTTATGTAGGACGCAGCCTGGGACACCGTCCGGTCCCATTGATGCTGTGTTTTTGGCTTTGGGGAGTGTTGTTTTAACCTGAGTGTCTGTGATTTCAGGGGTACTACATTTTTTGGTATAGTTATGGGCCCTTTTGGGGGTGAGAGGGGAGTGAAGTTTGCACTGAACCTGTCTGCCAGGATGTTGGCTATATCTGTCAGTTCAGTGTATTTTGTGCCATTCTGCACTAACTCCAAGTAGATATGAGAATTGCCACTTAGATTCTTGACATAGCTAAAGAATGCATTGTGGTTATCTTTGGAGTCCATGGCAATTTTTCTTTCGAAGCTAGCCTTGGATGATTTTATGAGGGAACGTAGTTTTTTGCTGATACTGATCAGGGATGTCTTCCCTTCTTGGGATTGTACTCTTTTCTGTACTAGTTTCCTCCTATTGTATAGCTTGTTTATGGTAGGGGTCCACCAGACTGGTTTCCTTTTCTTAGAGGAGTGAGTCTTGGTTTTGTTTGGGATAGCACGATCCATGCATTCTTGTAGGTGCCCGTAGAGTGCATTAGTAAAGGATTTTGCAGCTTGGACAGCATTATTCTTTAGCATGGGAGCTTTTAACTTCCCACGTCGGTCTTAGGTAACGTGAAGTTTGCTTTTGAAAGTTTTTCATGGTGGTTTCTTTGACCGGGGGTGGTGGCAGAATGTGGATATCCAGAGTGATTAGTTTATGGTCAGATCTATCCAGTGAGGGGTTGACCTCCGGTGTGGAACTCTGGTCACCCATGTTGGTGATGACCAGGTCCAATATGTTATCACCTCTGGTGGAGGTGCTGACCAGTTTGAATTTATAAATTCTAGGAAATGTTGGACAAGGGAGTTCATACTTGAGTAGTTCTCCCAGTTAATGTTTGGGTAATTGAAATCACCCAATATCAGGGTGTTTGGTAGGACCTTTATGTTTCCCAGTGTTTCCAGGAATGCGGTGTGGGGGTCCTGGGACATGCTGGGTGATCTGTAACAAGCTATAATTTGAATAGCAGTTTTGCCCATTGTTAGTTGCACGTGGATGATCTCTGAAGCATCATGCTATGCCACTAACCTGGAGGTGTGGGTATCCTTGATGAATATGGATACTCCCCCACCTTTTGTATTTCGGCCCAGGTTTTGTGGCCAAAATGTATGGTATGAGTTGTAGCCTGGTAGTGCTGGGGTGCTCTTTGGAGCCTTAAACCAGGTTTCTTTTACTGCACATATATCGATTTTCTACATACTGAGGAGTGCCTCGAGTGCATGCATTTTGAGGTTTAGACTTCTGGCATTAAGCAGCATTACCCTCAGTTTTTTGTTACTTGTGCTATTTACAGCGGTGGGTTTGTCTTTTGAGCCTTGCCTAAAAAAGGCACTATGGGGGTGGCAAGAGCCTTGGCCAGTATTCAAAAGCCTAAGGGTGACAGGTGCAAGCCGTCTCTAGCAAAGCAGCGTGGCTTGTCAAGCATGTCATCCCAGGCAGACAAACACTGGATCCCCTTTGAATGACGCCAGAAGCTTAGCCAATTGTTGAAATTGATAATTTTTTTTTTCTCTATACCATGGTATCATTCTTGGTGAGGGCAGGATACTACTCAGGGTCAGGGTCATACCGGCCTGGGCTTCATGATCAGAGAGCTCTTCCATGTCTCTTTTCATGTAGTCCAGGGAGGTTATGAGAGACCTGTATGAGTATTAAAATGTAAATATCTATGTGCTTTATTCTTAGACCCTACAAGTGTAAATACTGATGGTAACATTCATTTTTGTATGTATGTATGTGTATATGTATGTATATTTATATGTATGTACATGTATATATATATATATATATATATATATATATATATATATATATATATATATATATATATATATATATATATAATTTTTTTCTCTCCATCATCTTTCTTTGAAGTATCACTGCTCACTATGATTGTGGTTACCATACTCAAAGTTAATATCTTCACAAATTTGTGCAATCTTTATATTTATGTGTCATAAGTATGGTTATACATATCAATTCAGAATGTTTGTTTGCATAGCAAAGAACTGAATAACAAAAGTGGTATACTGAAAAGAACTTTGCAAATAGATATCTTATTCTGCCAATAGTGAAAGCGGTTGTATATATATGTGTTTATAGTGACTACATCCCATCTGGGGATGATAACATGTTTATTTAAATGACATACTGTTTATAATTACAATTACATCTTCTAAACAGTCATTCTAAATGTAACTATTTATAAGGAATCCTAACTACATGTTAGCCTTGTTTTACTATTTTTTCCTCTCTCTCTTCCCTCTCGTGTTCATGTATATAAGTTAAATAAAGGGAAGAGATATAACGAGAGTTACAAACATGTTAATACAAAATAGAATTACATTTAAACAAACCACGGTTTGAACAATAACATTGTGTCCTGGATAACGTATTATATTTGATAACCTAATAGAAATGTTGTTTATACACACACCTCTGTTATTGATGTTAATAGTAAGGCAGTGGGCTAAATTACTTAGTCCTTTTAAATAATCTGTTAGACATTTGCCTTATTTTGGAATGTAAATCATGTTTTGAATCTATTAGGTTACATAGGTTTCTTATTAGATATGATAACTATGAACGTTTAAACCATCCAGATAACACTATATTAGGACAGTTCATGATTTCATTAGAACTTGGTTATCTTAATGTTTCTAACTTAAAATATATAAAGTATGTTATTAGTGGAGTTTGTACTCTGTTGTTACAGTTTAGGGTTTGATCTCAGTGACAGATATCATTGGGATTAGGAGGTTATAACTCCAGGTGGGGAGTATTGGGGTGTTTGTTTTTATCTAGTGTATGTAATAATTTTTTTAAAAAAAGAGTTTTTTGACATCCAGAGTAGCTTATTTACAGAAAATATAGAGAATAAAGCTCAAGGAATACATTTTTTTCCTAAAGACATGAGATTTAATATTTTTACTTGGAACAAATTCACTTTTTTGTGGAAATGTTCACATTATACATACGATATTGATATGTTACTAACACATCTTTCAGGTACAATTATATAATATAGCTATGTTGAAAGGTATGTCACTTAACATAAATGGTTTGAACAATCACTTCAGGAAAAAGAAAAAGAAAAATTACAGCACAAGCTGAACAACTTATAAATTTCATAGACTTATACCTACTCAAAGACATATATTATTTTGTGGATCATTACTCATTACAATACAAGTTCTAATAGATACAAAATGTATTCTAGAACTGATAGAATATTTCTTTCCACACAGATAATGAATAACCTGACCAATAGCAAAATTATATCCTGCCCAATCTTGGACCATATTGCTATCATATTTGAACTTAATATTAATAACATCCATAGTGTCCAAATTAAAAGGATTCCAGCATATCTCACACAACTTAAGGATTTTCAATTATTCATAACAGAAGAGACACAAAATTTCATTAATATAAACTCAGCATCAGACACACATGATATATTTATTTGGGATGCCCTAAAAGCATATTTATATGGACAAATAAACAAATGGTTTCATAATAAGATGAAAATATGGGATAAAGGGATTCCTATTACAAGAACGAAAGTTCACTACTTCGAACTTGTAATAGGAAGCCTCACTTCTGCGAAAGTTCACTTTAATGAAGGTGAACTTTTATGTAAGTGCACTTCACCGAAAACACCGCAGCACAGTGGAGGACATAAAAAACAAGCTATGTCCTCTACTATGGTGCAATAGTCATGGACCTTAGGGTTAGGGCACGGGTTAGGGTAAGGGGATAGCTTTACTAACTATCTCCTTACCCTAACCCATGCTCTAAAACTAAGTTTCGTGACTATCGCACCATAGTGGAGGACATTGCTATGTCATTCACTGCGCTGCAATCGTCACAGACCTTAGGATTAGGGCACGGGTCATGGTAAGGGGATAGCCCTATGGGCTATCCCCTTATTATGACCCGTGCCCTAACTCTAAGGTCCGTGAGTACTGCACGGAAGTTCAGTACAACACCCATTTGTTGTACTGAACTTCGCACAGGTGGGCTTTCGATTAAGTGCACTTTCGCTGCAGTGCGCATTCCATGCACTATTTCGAATTAGTGAAAATTTGATCTAGTGTATGGAACCCGAGATAAAGATATAAGAATAATACAGGATAAACTAGACTCACTATACACAAATAATAAAGACAACCTGTCTTCAAAAAATATAAGGTTTGAGATATACAGACTAAATGAGGAATATAGATCTATCCTACATCATAAAACAAAGATAATACTAGAAAAATATAGGTTTCTTGCTTATTCTGTAAATCCTAAACATCTATCAAACCTTAAGAATAAGACCAAAAGATTAAATAAATATAATTTTATTAAAGAAATACATTCTGCAAAAAAGAAAAGAGAAGTACATAGTATCCAAGATATATTAGAAGAGTTTAGATGTCACTTTCATGAAATTAATCAATCCACACAACGTATTCAAACACAAGATAACATAAGAGATTATATTAACAAGAATATATATATATATATATAATAAACTAAACAAACAACAAATAGAAGTTATTGATAAACAAATTACTTTATCAGATATACAAAGTCAAGTAAGTAAGCTTAAACTAAACAAAGCAGCTCCAGGTAATGATGGAATTATTTCTGAAATATATAAGATAATGCCAAAAATGGCTATTTCCTTACTACACAAAGTATATAATTCAGCCCAAAATGATAATATTACACCCCCATCCTGGAAATATACATTTATATCCCCTATTTTAAAATCAAATAAAGACCAAAAATTCTGTTCCTCATACAGACCAATATCTTTACTGAATATCGATTATAAGATGTTTATGAATATATTCTCAGAAAGACTGAAGAAATTCTTACCCCACTTAACAGATGAAGACCAGACAGGATTTATAACTAACAGAAGTACTTTTGATAGTATTAAATGAACCCTAGCTATTATAGACTTCTCACAAAGGAAGAAAAGGAACTTATCATTAATTAGTCTTGATATTAATGCGGCCTTTGAGTCTATTAACTGGATCTATCTATTTACTCTTTTGGAATGCTTACATTTTTCACAATTTTATTAATCTTCTAAAACATTTATATGAAGAAACCTATGCATATATCAAAATAGGGTCATATATTTCCAATAAAATATCTATTACAAAAGGCACCAAACAAGGATGTCCTCTCTCTCCTCTTCTATTTACTTTGATCATGGAACCCTGGGCAAATGAAATAAGAAACAATAAAGAAATAGAAGGTTGGTAAATGGATAAAGACAATATAGCCAAAATCCAGCTGTTTGCGGATGATGTTCTTATCACCACAAAGGGAAATGACTCCTCATTCATGTCATTATATGAATCAATTAAAATGTTTCAAATGACGTCCGGTCTATCATTCAATGACAATAAAACAACAATTCTGCCCATATATCCTAATAATAAAAAAATAAAAAAAGGATAATAGGAAATAATACATATCACATTGCTAATGCAGATCAAATCACATATCTTGCAATCATTCTTGCCAAAGACATTAAATCAATAATTCAATTAAACTATAACAAATGTTTACAAAATATCCAAGAATTATTTTCAGAATGGAATACGATAATATTTACTACTGAAGAAAGACTAACCATTATAAAAATGATAATTCTACCTAAAATCTTATACATAATACAATCCATTCAAATTCTATCCTCAAAAAGGTTTATAAATAAACTAAACACTTTAATACTAAGATTCTTTTGGTCACACAAAAAACTAGAATTACTATTAATCAACATACTAACAGCTGGAAGAATGGTGGAATAGCTTTCCCAGATCTAAATCTCTATTCAATTTCCGCTATAATCAGATCAATTTCTCAGCTCTTAGATATAACCTATTTATCTAAATGGAAATCTTTATGAGAAGTATCAGACATGGAACTTATAATGAGACTAACAACATATCAACTAGAATTCATAAACAGACCATTTATATGGATCTAAAAAGAATATTTTATCACACATACTAATCCTAATCATACTGCCAGTTACATACATAATATTATAATTAACTTTAGAAACTTTATATATAAACATGTTACATATAAAGACTACTTTTTTTATTTCCTATAGCATATACACAAGACATTTTTGTTACCTCAGATATTAACAACATTTCTCAGCTGAAAAACAATGAACTCAAATATTGGTTCCAGCTAACTTATGAATACAAGACTAGTTCAATAGATCATATTATACAGGAATATAAACTTAATAATTCCTCATGGTCAGATATACAAACACTTATAAAATATCTTGATAATAAACTGAAACTAGCTTCACCAACTAGCAAACATGACAGCAAGATATTATTACAATTTCTTCAATCAACATTATTACACTAGCATACATATTCAGGTAGTCTCTCCTTTATTTATAGACTTTTAAGAGAAGAAACATTTTCTTGCACACATAATTGCTGGAGTTATTATAGTTTAATTACTCATAATTCCCCAAGTGAGCAAGATAAGGTTAATATGCTACAATCAGCTGGGAAAACATAATTTTCTCTGAAATGGAAGATTTACATAGGTTCATAGGTAGGTACTAGGCTATCAGCCCTAGGACCTATACAAGCCCAGCCAAAAGGGTACCATGGCTTTTGCCACCCAAGAAAATTATTTTCCTGTGCCACTGTCGAGCAGAGCCACAGAAGTGATCCCCAGGGGGAACTTCCTATTTCCCATCCACTCAACAAGATTTTTCTTCAAGAGTACTAATGAGGAGCTTTGTTTGATATAGATAGGTAGTTTATTCCAGAGTATGGGAAGTCTCTGGGACAGGAATCTATCCCTCCGGCATGTTCTGTTTATTGTGATGACAAGGTTTAGGTCACTATAGCGTGTAGCTCGAAGGGATTGGGACTTCTTTAAGTGGAGCATGTCCAACAGCTCTGGGTTTGATATAGCTTTGTATGTTAGGCAGAGATCACCTCTGAGTAGGCATATGCGAAGGAGTAAAGCTGGAGTTTTTTGAGACAGTCTGCGTAGGGCATCTGTTTGAGGCTGGTAATCCTCTTTGTGAGGTATTTCTGCGGCCTTTCCAGTTGTTGTAGATTTCTTATGAGGTACATACCAAAAGGGGCGTTGTACTCTATAATGGGTCTAATGAGTGATGAGTAGAGGGGAACAATTACCTCTTTTTTTCTGGATGAGAAACCTTTTGTGATGAGGTGTGCCATGTAGAAGGATATCCTGACTACTGTGGTGATGTGATTATCAAAGGAGAGACTACTGTCCACCTGTGTCCCAAGGTCTCTTATCACACTTTCGGAGTTAAGTATACTACCGCCTATGTTGTAGTTCATGGGTACAGAGTTTTTACCAAAGGGGATGACAATGCACTTTTTGGCATTGAGCTTGAGGCCATGGCTTTGACACCAGGCATTTGTCTCAGTGAGGCCCTTTTGTAGGATGTCCACATCGTTAGGAGTTTTGATTATGGTTCCTAGTTTGCAGTCATCTGCGAACTTCATTAACCAAAGACCTTCAGTGTTAGCCTGTACTTTAGAGAAGTAGATACCAAACAGGAGAGGACCCAGGACTGAACCCTGTGGTACTCCACTTGTCACTGGTCTGAAGTCGGATTTGGAGTCTGCTACTTTCACAGTGTGGGTTCTGTCAGTGAGCCAGTTGGCAACCCATCTTGTGACATAGGAATTTATACCTAGTTTGGTGAGTTTATCTATAATTCCTGAGTGGGGGATGGTGTCAAAATCCTTGGCAAGATCTAGATAAGCTGTGTGAATCACTTTACCTTCATCTATGGCTTTGGTGACTGCTTCAAAGAAGTCTATCAGGTTTAGGAAACATGATCTTCCTTTTACAGACCCGAATTGGGTGGGGTCCAGAGTTTGGAGATTACCAGTGTCTTTGTTTATACGTTCCATGATGATACATTCCATGGCCTTGCAGACCACGCTCATCAGGCTAATGGGGCGGTAGTTCCCGGGGTCCATGGTGGCTCCCCCTTTGTGGAGTGGGATAACCGTCGCTGTGCACCAGTCAGTGGGCACAAAGCCTGAGGTGAGGCTATGATTAAACATGGTACTTAGGTGAGGTGCCAGTTCATTCTTTAGTTCCTGTAAAACGCAGTCTGGGATGTTGTCTGGTCCCATGGATGCTGTGTTCTTGGCTTTGGAGAGTGTGTTTTTTACCTGTGCAGCCATGATTACAGGAACTTTGCATTCTTCTGGTATAGAGATGGGTTCTTTAGGGGGTGAGGGGGGTAAAGTTAGCAGTGAACCTATCTGCCAGGATGTTGGCAATATCAATTAGGTCTGTATATTTAGTGCCATTGTGCTGTAACTCAGAGCAGATCTGAGTGTTGCCATTGAGATTCTTGACATAGCTATAGAATGCTTTGTGGTTGTCTCTAGAATCAGTGGTGATTTTGTTTTCGCAACTAGCTTTGGAGGATTTTATCAGGGATCGCAGCTTCTTACTGAGGCTGCCCAGGGAGCTCCTCCACTCATGGGATTTTACTCTCTTTTGCAACAGTTTCTTCCTTCTTTTGTACACTTTGTTTATGGCAGGGGATCACCAGGGTGGCTTCCTTTTTTTGGAGGATAACGTCTTGGTTCTGTTTGGGATAGCATGATCCATGCACTTGTGTAAGTGCTTTTAAAGTGCAATTGTGTAGGATTCAGTAGTCATAACTGTATTGTTCATCTGCATGGGTGTCATGAAGTTCACCACTTCTGTCTTAAGAAGCATGAAGTTGGCTTTGGAGAAATTTTTTACTATGGTTTCCTTAATGGGGGGTGGGGGCAGGATGTGGATATCTAGGGTAATTATCTTATGGTTGGATCGGACCAATGAAACGTTGACTTCAGGTGTGGAACACCGGTCACTCATGTTGGTAATGACTAGATCTAGGATATTGTTGCCCCTGGTGGGGGTGTGGATAAGTTGATCCAGGGGATTGGAGTTTATGAATTCCAGAAAGCGTTAAGTGAAGGAGTTGGTACATGAGTAGTTTTCCCAGTTAATGGTGGGGTAATTGAAATTGCCCATTATTAGGGTGTTTGGTTGAACCCTAATATTTTCCAGTACATCAAAAAAGAGGAGTGGGAATCCTGGGGCATGGTGGGGGATCTGTAGCATGCTACAATTTGGATTGCAGTTTTGCCCAGAGTTAGTTGCACTTGGATAACCTTGTCTGCATTATGCTGAGCAACTAGCCTGGAGGTGTGGCTATACTTAATGAATATGGACAGACCTCCGCCTTTGGTGTTCTGGTCCAGGTTACATGGCCAAAAAGTGTGGTATGAGTTATAGCCTGGTAGTGCAGGGGTGCTCTCTGGAGCCTTGAACCAGGTGTCAGTCACTGCACAGGTATCGATGTTCTCCATTTTAAGGAGTGCCTCGAGTGAGTGCATTTTGAGATTTAGACTTCTAGCATTGAGTAGCTTGCCTGTTCCTGTTATGGTGGTGAATTTGTCATTTGAACCTTGCCTAAAAAAGGCAGTATAGGGGCGGCAAGAACCTTAGCCAGTATCCGGAATCCCAGGGGTGACAGGTGCAGGCCATCTCTGGCAAAGCATCGTGGTCTGTCGACCATGTCATCCCAGGCAGACAGATACTGGATCCCTTTAGAATGACACCAGAAGCTTAGCCAATTGTTGAAGTCAATCATTTTGTCCTTGTACCGCGGTATCATTCTGGGTGATGGCAGAATGCTACTCAGAGCTAGGGTCATAACTGCCTGGGCTACAAGATCGAAGAGCTCTTCCATGTCTCTTTTCATGTAGTCCAGGGAGGTACATCTCAGGTCGTTCACACCAACATGGACAATGACAGAGTCATATTTGTACTTGTGGAGTGACCTGAGTGCATGGGTTATGTGGCGGATCCTGGCACCCTACAGGCAGCTGACAGTAACCTTCTCCTTGTTTAGCCTAGTGAGAAGGACATCAGTGTGCCTGACTATAGAGTCACCTATGACTAGTGTGTTGTGTACGTTGTTTTGCCTTGTTGGCTGTGGTTGAGTGGTACACTGAGTCTGCGGGCTATGTGCCATTTGCGTTGTGTTGGGGGGGTGGTGGTTGCTTGCATTTCTGCTTTGGAGGTCTCTGTTGCTTGAGCAGATTATTATTGAGAGCCTCCGCAAATGTTTTTGTGTTTCTATGTGTGGATTTTGGTGGTGTAGATTTAGTGAGACTATGTGATGAGTTTGGTGTGGTGCAAGTGTTTACCTTCTCCTCTTGACTGTCAAGTTCAGTCTTGGTTGGAGAGAGCTTTACCTCCAGTTTGGCTAGATAAGTGCATCTCTCACAGGATGTAGTGTTGGGTGGTCGGAGGAGAGGGTTGTCTGTGTACATGAGGCAATTTCTACATTGCCCCAAGATGCCCAGATTCATCAGATAGACAGGAGAGAACACTGGGAGTTGACCATAGACATGCCTGAATAAAAAAACTATTTTCCTCTAGATAAGTGAGGAAAGTGAGTACAAGAGCTGTTTTTCTCTAAGCAAGTGATGAAAGTACCAAAACTGTTTTCCTCTAGGTAATTAGGAAGGTTGAGTGCTGTAGTAATTAGTAGGATATTTAATGCTTACAGGTTCTGAACAAGTGCTGATCACGAATAAGCAAATTCAAGTGTTAAAACTAAGAATCTGTATCTGGACTAAACTAGCTACAGGAAAGGGGGGGGGAGTGCAAATGCAGGCTTTTAAATCAGAAAGTTGAGAGAGATGGAAAAACTGCCCAAATGGCCAATAACTACAATTTCTGGGCCAGAACCACTCCTTATGTGGTAGATAGGTTACCTAGTGCTTATCACTCCCACCGATAAGCTAGAAGGCTTCCCACCAACACAGAAAGCTTGGGGGGCTCAGAAGCTTACATACAGTCCTGGATACAGCAAATCTGAATCTGGACTAGACTAGTTACAGGAAAGGAAGGAAACAGGCTTAATTTTTTTTTATTTTTTTTTTACACATGGAGATTCATGAATAGATCTTTTTATACACCACAAATAATGGACAAAATTAATAAAAAACAGAACATCTGTAATAGATGCAACTCTAATGTAGATATTAACTGGGCACATATATCTTTTGGAATAAAGTAAATGACTTTTTACAAGCACTTTTTTCAGACAACTTCATATTGAATAAATCATTAATCATATGTAATACACTTGTTCCACAATGTGTAAGGAAAACTAAATACTCATTACTATGGACTATATTGGCAGTGGCTAGAAAGATCATAACAAAAAATTGGATTTCAAAACATCCTCCTACATTCTCTGACTTTACTAATTTATTAAAAGAAGTTAGTCATTTACAGATAAGAACCATAACCTCTAGAACATCTAGAAAGACATATGAACATCATTTATGGGTTAACTTACAAAATATGTTAGAAATAAATGATCATTTTGCATAAAGGTAATTGACTTTCCATGTCATTCATGAGAACAAGTTACAAAAGGAAGGTTATAGTATATGTTAATGTATAAATACTGGATGCCTATGTACATACTTTAGTTTGTATGTTAATGTATAAATACTGGATGTCTATGTACATACTTTAGTTTGTATGTTAATGTATAAATACTGGATGTCTACGTACATACTTTAGTTTGTATGTTAATGTATAAATACTGGATGTCTATGTACATACTTTAGCTTGTATGTTAATGTATAAATACTGGATGCCTGTGTATATACTTTAGTTTGTTTGTTAATGTATAAATACTGGATGTCTGTGTACATACTTTAGTTTGTATGTTAATGTATAAATACTGGATGTCTATGTACATACTTTAGTTTGTTTGTTAACGTATAAATACTGGATGCCTGTGTACATACTTTAGTTTGTATGTTAATGTATAAATACTGGATGGCTATGTACATACATTAGTTTGTATGTTAATGTATAAATACGGGATGTCTATGTACATACTTTAGTTTGTATGTTAATGTATAAATACGGGATGTCTATGTACATACTTTAGTTTGTATGTTAATGTATAAATACTGGATGTCTACTGGATGTCTATGTACATACTTTAGTTTGTATATTAATCTATAAGTACTGGATGTCTGTGTACATACTTTAGTTTGTATGTTAATGTATAAATACCGGATGTCTATGTACATACTTTAGTTTGTATGTTAATGTATAAATACTGGATGCCTGTGTACGTACTTTAGCTTGTATGTTAATGTATAAATACTGGATGTCTATGTATATACTTTAGTTTATATGTTAATGTATAAATACTGGATGTCTATGTACATACTTTAGTTTGTATGTTAATGTATAAATACTGGATGTCTATGTACATACTTTAGTTTGTATGTTAACGTATAAATACTGGATGTCTGTGTACATACTTTAGTTTGTATGCTAATGTATAAATACTGGATGTCTGTGTACATACTTTAGTTTGTATGTTAATGTATAAATACTGGATGTCTGTGTACATACTTTAGTTTTTATGTTAATGTATAAATACTGGATGTCTGTGTACATACTTTAGCTTGTATGTTAATGTATAAATACTGGATGTCTATGTACATACTTTAGTTTGCATGTTAATGTATAAATACTGGATGTCTGTGTACATAGTTTAGTTTGTATGTTAATGTATAAATACTGGATGTCTGTGTACATACTTTAGTTTGTATGTTAATGTATAAATACTGGATGTCTATGTACATACTTAAGCTTGTATGTTAATGTATAAATACTGGATGCCTGTGTATATACTTTAGTTTGTTTGTTAATGTATAAATACTGGATGTCTGTGTACATACTTTAGTTTGTATGTTAATGTATAAATACTGGATGTCTATGTACATACTTTAGTTTGTTTGTTAACGTATAAATACTGGATGCCTGTGTACATACTTTAGTTTGTATGTTAATGTATAAATACTGGATGTCTATGTACATACTTTAGTTTGTATGTTAATGTATAAATACAGGATGTCTATGTACATACTTTAGTTTGTATGTTAATGTATAAATACGGGATGTCTATGTACATACTTTAGTTTGTATGTTAATCTATAAATACTGGATGTCTACTGGATGTCTATGTACATACTTTAGTTTGTATGTTAATCTATAAATACTGGATGTCTGTGTACATACTTTAGTTTGTATGTTAATGTATAAATACCAGATGTCTATGTACATACTTTAGTTTGTATGTTAATGTATAAATACCGGATGTCTGTGTACATACTTTAGTTTGTATGTTAATGTATAAATACTGGATGTCTATGTACATACTTTAGTTTGTATGTTAACGTAAAAATACTGGATGTCTATGTACATACTTTAGTTTGTTTGTTAACGTATAAATACTGGATGCCTGTGTACATACTTTAGTTTCTATGTTAATGTATAAATACTGGATGTCTGTGTACATACTTTAGTTTGTATGTTAATGTATAAATACTGGATGTCTGTGTACATACTTTAGTTTGTATGTTAATGTATAAATACTGGATGTCTGTGTACATACTTTAGTTTGTATGCTAATGTATAAATACTGGATGTCTGTGTACATACTTTAGTTTGTATGTTAATGTATAAATACTGGATGTCTGTGTACATACTTTAGTTTCTATGTTAATGTATAAATACTGGATGTCTGTGTACATACTTTAGCTTGTATGTTAATGTATAAATACTGGATGTCTATGTACATACTTTAGTTTGTATGTTAATGTATAAGTACTGGATGTCTATGTACATACTTTAGTTTGTTTGTTAATGTATAAATACTGGATGTCTATGTACATACTTTAGTGTGTATGTTAATGTATAAATACTGGATGTCTATGTACATACTTTAGTTTGTTTGTTAATGTATAAATACTGGATGTCTATGTACATACATTAGTTTATATGTTAATGTATAAATACTGGATGTCTATGTATGTACTTTAGTTTGTTTGTTAATGTATAAATACTGGATGTCTATGTACATACTTTAGTTTGTTTGTTAATGTATAAATACCAGATGTCTATGTACATACTTTAGTTTGTTTGTTAATGTATAAATACGGGATGTCTATGTACATACTTTAGCTTGTATGTTAATGTATAAATACTGGATGTCTATGTATATACTTTAGTTTATATGTTAATGTATAAATACTGGATGCCTATGTACATACTTTAGTTTGTATGTTAATGTATAAATACTGGATGTCTATGTACATACTTTAATTTGTTTGTTAATGTATAAATACGGGATGTCTATGTACATACTTTAGTTTGCATGTTAATGTATAAATACTGGATGTCTATGTACATACTTTAGTTTGTATGTTAATGTATAAATACTGGATGTCTATGTACATACTTTAGTTTGTATGTTAATGTATAAATACCAGATGTCTATGTACATACTTTAGTTTGTTTGTTAATGTATAAATACGGGATGTCTATGTACATAATTTAGTTTGTATGTTAATGTGTAAATACTGGATGTCTATGTACATACTTTAGTTTGCATGTTACTGTATAAATACTGGACGTCTATGTACATACATTAGTTTATATGTTAATGTATAAATACTGGATGTCTATGTATGTACTTTAGTTTGTTTGTTAATGTATAAATACTGGATGTCTATGTACATACTTTAGTTTGTATGTTAATGTATAAATACTGGATGTCTATGTACATACTTTAGTTTGCATGTTAATGTATAAATACTGGATGTCTATGTACATACTTTAATTTGTTTGTTAATGTATAAATACGGGATGTCTATGTACATGCTTTAGTTTGTATGTTAATGTATAAATACTGGATGTCTATGTACATACTTTAGTTTGTATGTTAATGTATAAATACCAGATGTCTATGTACATACTTTAGTTTGTTTGTTAATGTATAAATACGGGATGTCTATGTACATACTTTAGCTTGTATGTTAATGTATAAATACTGGATGTCTATGTATGTACTTTAGTTTGTTTGTTAATGTATAAATACTGGATGTCTATGTACATACTTTAGTTTGTATGTTAATGTATAAATACTGGATGTCTATGTACATGCTTTAGTTTGTATGTTAATGTATAAATACCAGATGTCTATGTACATACTTTAGTTTGTTTGTTAATGTATAAATACGGGATGTCTATGTACATACTTTAGTTTGTATGTTAATGTGTAAATACTGGATGTCTATGTACATGCTTTAGTTTGTATGTTAATGTATAAATACTGGATGTCTATGTACGTACTTTAGTTTGTATGTTAATGTATAAATACTGGATGTCTATGTACGTACTTTAGTTTGTATGTTAATGTATAAATACTGGATGTGTATGTATGTACTTTAGTTTGTTTGTTAATGTATAAATACTGAATGTCTATGTACATACTTTAGTTTGCTTTGTTATTAATATATTCATATTTAAATGCTATAAATACATGTTATCAGTTTGTAAATCTATAATGTAAATTATCTTATATATGTCTATGTGATTGTTTTCTTTATAATCAAAATCAATAAAACTGTTTAAAAAAAAAATAGTCGAACATTCGATATCTTGAAGTCCCATTTCTTTGAAAGTAGTGAATGAGGACTGAGAGGGAGTTAGAGTGTGTATGTGTATGTTTGGGTGTTAGGGTTATGGTAAGGGTTAGGTAAGGGTATAGGTATTGTGTTTGTTTGTATGCGAGTGTGTGTTTTTTAGGGTTAGGTAAAGGGTTAGATTTTATGTTTGTAGTGTTTAGTTGGTGCACATTTGTATATATGAGTGTGTCTTGTGTAGTGGCAGCATTACACAAACTGCTTAATTCATGCCTTCATTTAAATCTCACTCCTACTCAGGATTATTCTGCATGTACTTTTCTCACAAACTCCATTTATTTCTATGAAATGTGCTCCGTCCCTTTTCTAAAGATCAAACTTGCAGTTCTTTCATCTTTTTATAATATTCAAAACATACATTATGGATGGTTTACATTTTTTATATCAATTTTCTAGTAATTATAGCCAATAACATTATACTTGGTAGACATTGGTATGTCTGGTTAACTCAGATCCTATATTCTAGCCCAAGAGAATCATTCCTTAGTTACTCCAATATTTTTGTCAAAGTACTATGTAGGGAATTTTAAATTTGAATAATCTGCTAAGTCATTATATTCTTAAGAAACATGTCCTCAGTTATCTCTCTCTCTTCCTCATTATATCGCTAATATTTGTTATCTACCTGAGGAAAAATCTTATGATGTCTATTTGGGGTATAAATATATCTCTCAGTCTATATCCATCTAAACTCTTCAAAGCAAAAATCCTAAACCTTCTGGAATTTGTTGCCTACTTGTGAGTCCTGATGGTTTCTTCCCATGGTTCCTTTCTAATTTCCCTTTCTTTTCTCTTTTCTCATCATTTATAACCTCCTCTGATTGATTCTTACAGTTACCATACAGGACCTTTTATATCCTCCTAATTATTCAATTTGTAACAGCATCTTCTGTCCCAGACTCAACTCAAAACTCTAACAGAGCAGGAATTTTCAAGTAAATAATTTTTCAATTGTTATTTCAATTAGTATTTACCTATCCTTTTCTTTTTGCCTATAATCTGTTATCAATTTCTGATACGGAAGACGCTCTCTGACCTGCAGTGCAAATTCCTGCTAAGCTTCATCCCACTTCATTACCTTTTCCTCATGAGTTATTTGCTGCCAGTACATTGATTTCTTTGCTAATTTCTTTCAGTAAATTCCAGCATCCTCTTAACTATTTCTTGTACCATGCTTACAGATCTCCCTTTAGGTGAAACCTTCTTTTTCTATTCCACCCCTTTCTTAATTCTTAGAGTACTGCTACTTTATGAGTATTATATTCTGCCTGGTTGTTACTATTCTCCTTAAGGATTTACATCCAAAATCCCAATCTCTTTACCTCTCAAAATCTTCCATATTCTGTCATCATCATTTTACGTTTATTTATTAGCTTCTGCTTAAGCTGTTTATATAAGCCATAACTGCACATCTTCAAAGTGCCCCCTATAAGTCAGGTAATCCCCAAACCACCTTATATTATGGGATAAATAAACTTATCGCACTTAACTCTTGCCCTCACCCCCTTCCAAACAAACTTCTTCAACTCTTTATTATTTGTGATCCACAACTTCTCATCTGCTTGATAAAAATATGCCTGACCTTTGTATAAGATTAAAGGGACCAAAACAATTTTTTCTGCTTGTAGCTTACTATCTATATCCACAATCAAGAGCTTCCATAAATGTTGTGCCTTTTCTTCATTTTTCCATTTTTCTGCTTTATACAATTTTTTATAAAATTTCTAAAATATGTCTAATACCTCTGTTGGATATGTAGTTTTTCTCATCATATCTTTCTTAAGTCTGGCTATAACTCTTTCTTCTTTCTGTTGTCTAAGTCATTATACTAAACCTTTTTCTGCCTAGAATTGATATAAAAATAGTTGCTTAACAGCAACTTTTCAAAACTCATGAGATTGCCCAAGTACTCCCTTATTTTACCTTTAGCTGTCCGCTGTTGCTCCTCTTCTTGTTCTGTGAAATTCCACCTCTACTGCAATACTTTGACCATTATCCACCCTTCCAACTAATTTTTATTACTTCTTTCCCACATCTCTTTCTTTTTTCTACCTTGTTTGAAAACCCATTTTTCATTTTAACCCACTCACTTGCTATCTCTTCTGAGTAATTTCTATCTTCCCTAATAACTCTCTAATCATATTTACTATTCACTCCTTAAATTCTTATCTTTTCAACAGACAAATAGAAAAACATCATTACCCTGCATATTATCTTAGTTTTTATTGGTGTATGTTCTAAATATACATGCTGAGATGAAATAAAACTTCTGTCCAGGCTAGCCCAGTTATTGTATTTTTAAGACTAACATGCATATGATATCTGAGTTTTTGCTACTGAATCCACATCTTCAATACAAATTATGTTCATATAGTTCTTCAGAAATCTGCTCTTCTTTGTCATTTTCCAATTCTAGGTCCTCATTATTTTAAGTCAGGTTCTAGCCACAGTTTTTATTTTGAGGATGTGAACAAAACTGCTAGTACTGGCCCTTAGTTCATGGTTTGTTTGTTCATAACATCAAAGACGCAGTGCACAGTCAATAGCTTATGTACTAGTCATAAATGGATAGATGATTTATGAAGGTTTGGCAGTGGTAGGATTTCCTATGTTGTCTTATAGCAAAGCAGACAACCCCTTTATAGACTTCCTCCATTTTGTATTGCAGGGATAGTTGGTTACCTGCATGAAGGTGAGCACAACAGATTATTGAGGGGAGGAGGAATGAACGTTTAACAGTTGTCAACATAGAAATGGACCAGTTTTGTATAAACTGCTAAGTTTCTGTTTTGTTTGTGAGCCTACCTTTTAAAAAGTAGGTCAGATTTTAGTTGATTATCAGTAATGATGCCTGGGAGTTATCTAAGGTAACTTGCTCAGTGGATGAATTGTCCTATTATTTATAAAATAAAATACAGCAGCCAACACCTAGGAGCTATAACATTCACATATGACTGCAAGTTGTAACACTCACATACTCACGTATGACTGCAATCACTGTATACTACATGAAGATGACAGAATAATAACAAGGGACCAAAAGCATTTCAAACTTGTACTGAGGGTCTACAAGATGATTTCATGTTAGTATGAAACTGACTGACTGAAAACAATATAACAAAACAGAAAAAGACCACATTACTGATGTTTGGGATTTAACAGAAAGTATATATCCTCAACAATCTAATTAGTCTCAAATATAACTCCTCTGTCTCAAACAAAACTGCAATTATATCTGGGAATATTACTAGATGAACATATCTCGTTCCACTGGCATACAACAACTCAAGCAGGCAAACTTTCAAAACAATTAAAAGTAGCACACAAATTTTCTCAACTTTTAAAGCAAGAAGGGCAATTGCCATTAATGTTGTCCCCAGGACAGAGTGCAGCATACATTTAATTACCTTTTTATCCTCAAATCACCTATACATTGAAACTCACTGAAAAAGATTCTAAGATTCAGCAATTTTCTTCTGACAAAGAACATTGTTGTACACTTCAAGGAAATAAATGGCTGCCAAAAATAGCCAGAGACACCTCTTTATTGAACTCTCTGACCTTCAGATGACTGTATGAAAGCTACTGCCCAACTCCATAAAGTAAGATTGCATTTAACTCCATTATATACTCTTTGCTATTTACTACATAGCTCATGGACTCTACTGTTAAGACCTACCTTCATTCTTACCACAACACAACAAGCTTGATTTCTAGTGAAAAATAAATGTCCCACATATGGTAGTCTCTTCTGTGGCTCTGATATACCTAAAATTCATTTTTTAAAGAGAAATCTTGTTTATCTCTTCCTATCAAAAAGCAAAAGTTTTAAATACCTTGATGGCTTCTCCACTGCCACATGAATGAACACTACAGACTATATTTCTCAGATTTTTCTGTAATTTCATGCAGTCAAATTAATTTCAAAATCTTAGTTCCACTATTTACAATTTTTGAGAAGTTCCTCTGCAGTTTCAGAGATGCTGGTGATTATAGTTTTGTCAACATGAACCAGAAATCGAGGAATGTAAACAAGATCACATCAATGATGAACTGTAATGCAAAACAAATAAAGACAGTGACAAGATTTGCATATGTGCTATTTGAAAAAAAAATAGTGCTAATGGTAGAGTAAGGCAGGTGATGACCTGCATATTTTTACTGCTGACCTGCTATGGGTTTGAGATTTGGGTAGATAGTTTGTAACCTACACATGCAGAAATGCAGCAAGCTGCAAAAGCAGCCCAGCTGCCAAAAGTAGCAAAGTACATGTTATATCTGTATATATTGGTCTAAAGGATATACACATAGTCAAGACAGGCAAAGTAAGAAGCACACACACTGAGCTGCTTGGACTTCAGAGTGACATCAGCCCAGGTGACATGACCATCTATCTTTTCAAATGAACTCCTTTAGAAGAGCATTAACTTATTCTCATACTGGTTGTATGACAGGCAGGCCAGCGGAGGATCCATCTTGGGAGGACTGGGAGTGAGCATCCATTATTGGCACAAAAATACTGGCCAGGGGTTGTCAGAGCCTTGCAGCAAGAGCTCCACTGAGACAAGGCTCAGGACTGGGTGTGAAGAACCTCACATTTACACATGATCTGATGTATGCATTACATAATGCTTCCTGGCTGATGTTATGATAATGCAAAACGCTGCATACCCTTTCTGGATGATGACCACGATTCCTACCTGTTACCTCCCGCTTTCTTTATGTATATTCTACAATGCCAGGGATCAGGAAAAATAAATGTCTCAACTGGGACAGAACTTGTGGGTTTCAGTGGGGAGGGAGACAAAAAGTTGAAAAAAAAACACAGAGTTATAAAAAGTGCACAGCTTAGCAAGTCATCCCCAAATACCATATTGGGAGTGAGAACCCCACAAAACAGTGATAAGATTAACAGGAATTAAAAAATATGCATGCCACAAGTAATTACATTTCATCTTTTTTTCTGGGGGGGGGGTAACACTGACAAGCCTGGTACAAAAAGGGAAAAATAGAAAGAATAGACCATGGATGAACCAAAAATAAAATAAAGGGAGATAGATGTAAATAAATAATTCTGAATAATAAGTCAAAATTAAAACAGAAAAGCTAAAAGGGACAAGCTATGTAGATACTCATGTCATTAATGTAAATTTGCCATGCCTTCATACATTCCTGTCTACATTTTTATAGGAAATTTCTGTCTTTAATTCTAAGTTGTATGCTCTTTGCACCAACTTGCTTTAATAAAACATAAATAAATAAACTGCATGTGTTGTATGCCTCTTGCCTGGATCATAACCATTTCACTTTCCTGATTAACAAATACACAAGTATTGACAGAACACAGTTTTGGCTAGACATTTGTCCAATGCTTCTGCCTGTTCTTTTAACACTTGGGGTATAACCCATCTGGTCCATGTTCCTTAAGGAACCCTCTTCTCATTATTTGCCTTCTACTAACCAGCTTTCCAGCCTTACCTAAAGCATGATTCAGAGCTGTGACGTTACATGTACATGTTACTGTGATGTAAATATTGAAATAAAGAATTCATTTACTATTTCAGTCTAGTCTCGGTTTTACGTGTCCTTCCCTTCCTTTATTACTTGTGTCTTAGCTTGATTTTCTTCTGAATTTCCCTGCATACCATAAATGCTTCTTGTGTTTGGAATTTTCTCCATAAGCCACATCTTTCTTCTTTTTTTCTTTCTTCTCATAGGAATACCTTGTCAAGATGGGTGACCTTAGTTGTCTACTTCCCAGCCACTTTGTGTATTTTGTTTTCCTTCTCAACATTTTTATCCTACTGTCTTTCTTTCCTTTCCTTATTATGAATAGTTTATCTTTTTTTTTCACTCAGGGTGACCATTTCACATTTCTGTACTTTCTTCTTCCTACATGTATATACTCCCTCACTACCACTTCTCTTACACACTGTCATTATTTCGCAGCTCTGGTCAAGTCTATCACTCCCACTGTATTTCTTATTAGCTTACTTTTCAGCAAATTGATATCTATCTATCTTCCTTAAGTTCAACTTTTATTCTAATTGCTTCATTTCCCAAAAGATAAAGTATAATATGGCATTTTCATTACTGTTTATTTGCTGTAATTACTGCCTCAGATTTGTGGCGAGAGTCTCAGATCCACATTACTCGCTCCAAATAGTATGTGAGGGGTGGTTGGTCTTAAAAGTTTAAGGTAAACATGCACTGCTGCCTCACATAATAGCCAACACCTGCTATACTGAAATATGCCTTACTCAGACCTAACACTGAACAGCTGCAGAGCAGAGTTACAGTCACTGGCTCCTCAGTTTCGCATCCACATTACTTTCATCCCAATGCCTTTCAGTGTCAACAGTAACTGAAATGTGCCCTCGATACACACACACATACCCTCCACATGCAATGTTTACAAGGAATGGTTAATGATATCTCAGATCCAGCACACTGTCCTCTACCTTTATTGTAATATGTTGCTACCATTCAGACAAATATGGTGCTTTAAGAAAGCAATCACTGTTTGTCTTTAAATAAGCCAACTGTTAAATATGTGTAGAGTAGCAATAGCTTTAAGCAGTCACTCCTCAAAAGACAGATGCGGACATTTGAGCTGTTATCAGGAATGCACACATACCCTTATACAAAAAATAAACCACCAACCACAAATTAAGCAATATACTTTATAAAATCACATATAAATACAGCAGTACACTTACACAGGGAAATGCAAAACAAATGGAATTTAAGAGGCATATGACACGTACAGTTTATCTAACAGTGTAGCTGATCCCATCACTACTAGCAGCTAAAGGTTTTACTGCAATTGGTCTGTCTCTGACTTGTAAGTAAAGACAGTAGTTTTGTGGTTTTATTGGCATGGACTTCCAAGCATATGCATCTATCTCAGAGCTACAGTTAACTGTGCATACTTCAAAATCAAGGTTAAAACAAATGAACTAACTTTGCTGCCTCTGTTTAAAAAGAGCCTCAGATAAATACTGTATTACCTGATTTTCTTTAATTTTAAAAGTAAAGTTTCCTGTTTTCTCATTCACAAAACTGGTGGGAAGCTAGAGTTCAAATGCAATGACACATTTTCTGACATGACAAAATTTTCCTAGTTAGAATGAATAACTTCTCTTGTGTCCCCTGAAAAGAGACCAGTGGCTTAATGGAACTAACCCAATTATCAAAGTGCAAATAAATTAAACATTTCAAGGAACACTGAGCTTTAAAAACTGCAAATATGAGCACACAACTGAACTTTCTTTCTTCTGAAAACCATTCCATATTCTGTGCAGTTCACATGTTTACATTTTGTGCATTTCACATGCCGCAAGATGTAATAAAAGCAGCAACCATGTTTTATTATGAAAAAATACATTTACCTCAACTTATTGCATATTTTCTGTATATTTTACTGAAAGACACTTTCAAGATTCACTCAGCCTGACACACTTACTCCCATTTCTTAGATGTGAGTTTTCTTATGACACCATCAAGAAACAAATGCATTTTAAGTTATTGTTACCAGTCCTTTGTGCTCATAGGATCACAGGAGGTTACTAGGCTATTGGCCCTAGGGCCTTTACAAACCTAGCCATGATATACCCTTGTTCCGCTATACATCAAGAGATATATATTCTATATTAGCAATGCAAATCTAAGATCAGCACTGGCTGTCCCTATCCAAGAGGGACATAGGAGGAACCCCCAGGGTAAATTTACAGCTTCCTATCCAATTATCCAAGTTACACTTAAATAGGGTCATTGAGAGCTGTGTTTAATGTGAATTTGTTTCAGAGGAGTGGCAACCTCTGGGAGACATAGCTGTCTGTCTCCAGTATGTCTTGTTAATGTTGCAGGATAGGTTAAGGTCTTTAGAGTGAGTGAATTTTGTCCCATTGGATTTGCGGATGTGCAGCATATCCATTAAGGTATGGTCCAAGACTGCTCTGTAGGCCAGGCACAAGTCGCCTCTAAGCAATCTATATGACACAGAGTACTGTGACATGGCCTTCAGTCTGTCCATGTAGTCATGTGTTGAAGGCCCTGAATTTTCTTGGTAAGAAACCTCTGAGGTCTCTCCAGCTACTGCAGGTGTCTGGTGAGGTACATACAGAAGGGAACACTGTACTCTATTATTGGCCTGATAAAGGATGAGTACAGGGGAGTTATAACCTCTTTAGCTTTGGATGCTATGCCCTTACTTATGAGGTGTCCTATGTAGAAGGCCTTCCTTACTACTGTAGATACATGAAGATCAAAGTTAAGTTTGCTGTCAACCTCCATTCCCAGATCTCTTACTACTGGGTTTGAACTTAGGGGGTATTATTGATATTGTAATTTGCAGGGACTTCTCCTTTACCAAAGGAGATGATAATGCTTTTTTTGCATTAAGTTTAAATCCATGTCCCTTTTTGAGAGTGTACACTGCCTTTGAATGTGCAGGAATCACAAAATAAATGGCTACATAGCTCTTTAATAGATACTGTACCCTAACAATATTGATAAGTCATTTATCAGTGTAAACCCATTTTGTAGTATGTTGACATTGTTGGGGGATTCAATTATTACACCCAGTTTGCAGTCATCAACAAACCTGGGAAGCCACAGGCCATCTATTTTCACCTGGATTTCTGAGAAATAGATCCCAAACAGTAGAGGGCCTAGCACAAATCTTGGGGGAATACCATTGGTAACAGGTCTGCTGGCAGACCATCTGTAGTTGCGTTGCTGACACTACTCTAGTAAAGAATTGTCCAGTTGTACCCATTGCAGCCTCAGTTTCTTACACCAGTGCACAGTGCAAATGAGGTGGAAAAGGGATACAAACCTGCATATCAACAGACATTAAGTACGTATTTGCCCAAGTCCAAATGCATTTTTGCCTGTCTGGTTTCGTGGCACAGAGGGCTAGAGCCCTGACTGTGACCCAGATGACCTCAGTTCAGCTACAGACTTGAGAAGTAGCGGAGCTGGCAAGGAGAGGACAGAAGTGAGCATTTAGTGCTGATACTTTGTTGTAGGAAAACAGAGGCCTGTAGGAAAACAGAGGCAGCCATTAGCTAGAAATATGGGCTTGTCTTACCAAACTAGTTATGATAACCCTCACTAGCAAATGGATGGGATGAGTCATATGCACAGGGAATGATTTGTTGCCTCCTGAAATGATGTCGTCATCCATGCCAGCCACCAGGGATGAGTTTAGGTTTAAATATAAATGCTCTCATTAATTGCATTAGTGGCTGCAAGTGAGGACATAAACTCTTCCATGGCTGCCTAGATGTTGGCTTCCTCTGGTCAGCTCTTACAGGGGTACAGATAAATTAGAGATAAGTAGGAGGAGAGATTGGTGACTGGCAGGCACATCAGGAAAATGGTTATCAAAAACAATGCATTTTTGTTGCCTGGATGCCAATGGTAGGTCAGGGGCACTTACCACACCTGGAGAAGCTTGAGGGGCCACATTACCAAACTGAAGATGTACCTGTATTTTATACAGTCCACAGTCAGTGGTGCACCTCAGTCATGGAGCAAAAAACAAACACTGCCAATTTCAGAATCACTTCTGTATTCTTGCTAGACTGAAACCAGGGCTAAAAGCTTAAGGCATTTACAAATAGCATCCTGGCTATAAAAGCACAAATGTAATGACGCAAATGCACATATCAGGTGACATTTTACCAAAAAGCATACAACAAATATCAAAAATCAGAATAAAAATCTGTTGAGATATGTGTCATGCAAGACCATAGTTAACTGGATATTTGACATTGCTTGTTTTGCACAAGTAGTCTGTTTGCACCAACTATTGAAGTAGCGGTCCGAAGTGTATCTGCCAGATGTGCATCTGCAGCAACAGATGTTGATTTGCTTTTCACACTTTTCATTCTGGACTAGTGCTGCTCATAACAATATATGTTGCCAAAATGTCCAGTAAGCAACAAAGACAGCCATTGTAGAAGACTATGCCATTTCATAACATTTGCTATGATGCTTGTATATACTTCGAAAGAAACAAGAATTGTAGATTTGTAGAAATTGTGGAGACTTGTCTGTGAAGGCTCTCAAGTCACTGTTCTGAAGCTCAGTGAGTTGTAACTGTATAATATCAGAACCAGTACAGAGCAACTGGAAATGGGTCTCCAAATGCTGAAAAGGCAATGTGAAGACCATCTGCCAAAACTGCTCTAAATCTCATAGCATTTTCTATACTTGGATATATTTATGCATAAAAAATTACTGTAGATTTGCAGAAATTCACAAGACTGCTTTCTGTCAAGCCACTTTTTAAGTCACTGCTATTATGAAGCTCAGCGAGTTCTAACTGCGTGGTATCAGTTGTAAATGGTGATTTGCAGAAATTCACAAGACTGTTCTCTGTTTCATCTCTCTTTAAGTCATTGTTGTTCTGAAGCACAGTGAGTTCTAGCTGTATAAAATGATCAGTGTAAACGTAACAAAAAAAATTGATCAGTGCAGTGGAAAAAAAAATGATCAGTGCAAGCAGACGTTCACCTGTGTTACAAGTGCAGAGAAAAATATGTTCTACTCTGAAACAATCCCCCCCTACATCAACAGAATGCACACAGCAATTCTATCAAATCCAACTGCTTCCTTTCTCTCAGTAAATTCTCGGTGTTGTATGGAGTTGATTAACTGATGATTCAGTGCTTTCGTCTTGGTGATGTTTTTGGGTATGTGGGTTTTTGTTTATTTGAAGTAGACCCATACACACACACACACACACACACACACACACACACACACACACACACACACACACACACACACACGCACAAACACATGCACACACACACGTGTGCACACACACACACACACACACACACACACACACACACACACACACACACACACACACACACACACGTGTGTGTGTGTTATATACATATATATTTATATATTCTAGAAAAATACTTTTTGTCACTTCTAAGGTACTGAAAAGTTAGGGCATATGCACTCTGAACATTCATTTTCCCATAGTTTTGTACATTGGTGTAAAGGTATCTCAGGTACTGGTTTTACTAGTTGTATATAAGAGGCCATGTATCAGTTCCTTGGAGACATTTCACAGTGAAACAAATGGGATTTGTAACTAAGTACTTTGTTACAAAACACACACCTGTCTGAGTGACTAATGTCCCTTCTGAGAGAATAAAGTACCTTTGACTGAAGGAGATCACATAAATATAATGGTCCTATATCTGACATATAGTGACCACTTCCAACAAACAATATCAATGATCAAAAGTGACCCTATAACAGACACTGGAAAGCAAAAAAAATAATACCTACAACCTGTACCCTTTTTGAGAGTGTACACTGCCTTTGAATGTGCAGGAATCACAAAATAAATGGCTACATGGCTCTTTAATAGATACTGTACCCTAACAATATTGATAAACAAAAGTTATCCTCAAACTGTAGTTTGTAGCAACTGACCTCCACTTTTTTTGCACAGAGATCAAACAGCACCCAGGAGGAAACCATGGTAGTGACACACAATGACACCAAAAGTCTTCTGAAATGCTGAAATTGCTAGCTGCATAAGAAGCCACATATCAGTTTACAGAAGACAGTTTACAATAAATTCTGGGAATTCCAATAAAGTGCATTGATACAAAACGCACATAGTGCACAGTGAAATGTGCCTGTTCTGAGAGGCTACACTACCTCTGACTATGAAGGAATCACATAAATATTGCTCTTTGACAGATACTGATGCCACCCCCCCCCAAACAAACCATACCAATAGTTAGCGTTTGCTTTCACACATCATCTCTTTTGACCAGAAGTCAAATAGCACCCAGATGGGAACCAACCACAGTGCCAGCATGTGACAACAAAAGCTCTCTGACAAGCTGGCTTTACCAGCAAAATGAGGTCATATGTCAGTTCAACAAAGAGGTCACAATCAAAATCAAAGACTTTTAATAAGGTACTTTGGCAAAAAAAAAAAACACACTCTATAAAAGTGGAATGCCCAACTTCTCATTAGTACAAGTGGAAATGTATCCAAACACTTGAACAGTGTCACAAATGCATAGAAAAATTTGCCAAATTAACCCCCCCCCCCCCCCATGTACAGCACCAATGCTAGCACTCAGAGAGGTATATCTGCACTTAGCCTGCATTTTTGGGATTTGTGCTAGAATTGCTGTGGTTGGTGGGGGATTACTTCAGAATGAAATCTGTTTCTCTGCAGTTGTGACACACATAATCTGCACTAATTTTCTTTTGTTGCTTTCCACCTGAGGGCTATTTGACCACCAAACAAAGGTGGTGGAGGAGTATATTACCTTTAACTAAGAAGGAATCACATATTGTGATATATTTATTTCACAAATGCTGCTCCCAGCCAATGATATCAATAATCAATCAGAAGAAGTGATCCTGAAGCTGCTGTTTGCTTTCATACATCACCTGCCACCAGCCTTTTGTAGGAAAGTCAAATAGTCCCCAAGTTATAATCAATCACAGTACAAGTGTGTGACAACAAAGCAGTCTGCACTAGACGTATTAGCTGTCTGTAAGAGGTCATATGTTAGTTCCACAAAAACATTTCCTAATAAATAAAATTCAGGAACTTCTAATAAGATACTTTGGCAGAAACTGTATACTTTCTCAGTGTAATGTGCCCCTTAAAAATACAGTACCTCTGACTGAAGGAAATTACAACTTTAATGGCTACAGAGCTATTTAGCAAATAATATTTACCAACTATAATCCCTGTCCAAAAAAAAAAAAAAACAGTAATCAATCAGACATGATCCTGTAACTGATACTTAGTTTCATAAATCACCTGCGTCCATTCACATAAAAGAGATCATATGCCACCCAACTTACAATCATTCTCAGGTTTAACATGCTTAAATGACTAACTACATACAAAAAATAAAAGTAGAAAATATATTTAATAAAGTGTATCAAATACACAGCCAGTCCTTTCACTCCCAATCCTACCACTTAAAATCTACCCTTTCCTTCTTCAGTTTTACCTTTCTCTAACATTCCATTCAAAACCAACATCTTACATCATTTGTGCATTTTCTGAAACAGGAAGTAATTACATTTTATTTTTACATGAAACATGTATTTATACTTTAAGGAGCAAATCATTATACTGGGAATGACATAACCACATATTCTGAAAAGGTCTATATCACTTAATCAAACAGGCACTTCAATGAACCGCATTTCATTGGAAATGCCATTCATCAGATTCCACCCATGTTAGGGGCTGCACCCCCCAAACCTCCCGCTAATTATATATATATATATATATATATATATATATATATATATATATATATATATATAAGAAAGGGCACATTTTCTGATCTTCACTGTACTGCGATCTCAGTATGAACAGTTCGACGAATGGCATGTTCGATGTAAGTGCACTGAAAATGCCATTCACTGAACTAATTTTTCACTGAACTGATAGTGACCCTTTCTGAAATGTAGGCACCATTCAAAGAAACTGATGATTTGTAAGTCTTACGAATAGGATTTAAAGTTTAAACGTTAAATTTTCAAGTGCAGCTCAGATCTTTCCCAGGACAGCATCACAAGTTAATATAGATTATAATAATATTACAATTCACCATGACTTCAGGAATTAAATCTCAGCCTTTTCAAATCCCCTTCAGACACACAAAAGGAGGGAAAAAGTGCTTGGCACTGTAGGAACTATGCAGAGAAATATAGGTGTGAGTGACATACCCGTAATTTGTTAGAGGATATTTAATAGATTCATAGGTTCATAGGTTCATACTAGGCTATCTGCCCTGGGGCAATTATAAGCCTAGCCCGATTCTGTATGGCTTACGCCACCCCTTGATTTGAGTATACTGTGCCCTTTTTAAGGTTTAATTTTCTGTGCCTCTGTCTAATAGTGACATGGGAGTAATCCCTGGGACAAACCTACGATCCCCCATCCACCTATCGAGATTCTTCTTGAAGAGATTCAGTGAGGTGCTCTGCCTCACATGAACTGGAATTCTATTCCAGAGTGAAGGGAGCCTCTGGGTTATGAACCTGTCCCTCCAGCAAGTTCTATTTATTTCTGTGCTGAGGTTCAAGTCCCTCGAGCATGTGGCTCTAAGGGATTTAGATTTACTGAGGTGGAGCATTTCCATTAATTCTGGATTTGACATAGCTTTGTATGTCAGACATAGATCACCTCGAAGTAGGCGGTATGCAACTGAGTAGAGCTGGAGTTTTTTTAACCGAGCAGCATATGGCATCTGTTTGAGACCCTTGATCCTCTTGGTGAGATACTTTTGGGGTCTTTCTAATTGCTGCAGGTGTCGGGTAAGGTACATCCCAAAAGGGGCATTGTAATCTATGATGGGCCTGATGAGGGATGAATAAAGGGGCACGATTACCTCTCTTGATCTAGATGTGAAACCCTTCTTGATGAGGTGGGCTATGTAGAAGGTCTTTCTAACCACTTTGGCAATGTGGTTTTCAAAGGAGAGATTGCTATCAACTTGGGTCCCCAGGTCCCTAATAACTTTCTCTGTACTTAATGGGTTTCCGCCTATGTGGTAATTTGTGGGCACATTGTTTTTGCCAAAGGGTATGACTATACATTTTTTGGCATTTAGCTTTAAACCATGGCACTGGCACCAGTTATCTGTCTCTGTGAGACCTTTTTGAAGGATGTTTGTGTCAGCTGGAGAGTTGATTATGGCACCCAGTTTGCAGTCGTCTGCGAACTTGGTGAGCCATAGTCCTCCCACATTTGCCTGTACCTCGGAAAAGTATATACCGGACAAGAGTGGTCCCAGGACAGAACCCTGTGAGACGCCACTTGTGACCGGTTTCGAGTCGGACATGGCTCCAGCAACTCTCACTCTGTGGGTTCTGTCTTTGAGCCAGTTTGCAACCCATCTTGTGACATAGGGGTTTATATTTAAGCTGGATAGCTTATCTATGATGCCCGAGTGGGGTATTGTGTCAAATGCCTTTGCAAGGTCCAGATAGTCTGTGTGGACTACCTTCCTTTCGTCTATGGCTTTGGTGACTGTTTCGAAGAAGTCAACCAGGTTCAAAAGGCAGGATCTGCCCTTGACAAAGCCGAACTGGGTAGGATCTAGTGTCTGTAGGTCCCCAATGTCTTTGTTTATGAGCTCCATGATGATCCTCTCAATAGCCTTGCAGACTAAGCTAGTCAGGCTTATGGGGCGATAGTTTCCAGGGTCCGTAGAGGCTCCACCTTTGTGGAGTGGGACCACTGTTGCTGTACGCCATTCTGTGGGCACATATCCTGTAGTGAGGCTGAGATTGTATAGCTGTTTTATTTGAGGGATTAGTTCCTCTTGGAGTTCATGTAGGACGCAACCTGGGACGCCATCTGGTCCAATGGAAGCAGTGTTTTTTGCTTTGGAGAGGGCAGCCTTCGCCTGAGCATCAGAGATGTTTGGGAGGCAGCCCTCTGCCAGGATAGATACTTGCTCTTTTGGGGGGGAGGGGGTGGAGAAGTTTGCACTGAACCTGTCTGCCAGGATATTGGTGATATCTGTGGGTTCAGTGTATTTTTTGTCGTTTAGAATCAACTCAGAACAAGTCTGGGAGTTGCATCCCAGGTTTCTAACATAACTGAAAAAAGCCTTATGATTGTCTTTCGTGTCCTGTGCATTTTTTCTCTCAAAGCTGGCCTTGGAGGATTTTATGAGGGATCGTAATTTTTTGCTAGTACTGATCATAGATGCCTTCCCTATTAGGGATTTTGCTCTATCATGTAGTAGCTTCCTCCTTCTGTTGTACAGTTTATTTATGGCAGGGGTCCACCAAACTGGATGCCTGCTTTTGGATGATTGGGTCTTGGTTTTGTTTGGGATAGCATGATCCATGCATTCCTGGAGATGTCCGTAGAATGCGTTTATATAGGATTCTGCAGTTTGGGCTGTAGTTTCCACTGGCCCTGGGGCCTTGAAGGATTCCACTTCAGTTTTGAGAAGTGAGAAGTTCGCTTTTGAGAAGTTTTTCACTGTGGTTTTCTGGGCTGGGGGTGGGGTCGGGATGTGGACATCCAGTGAAATTAATTTATGGTCTGATCTTACCAATGAGGGATATACTTCTGGTGTGGAGCATAGAGTCCCCATGTTGGTAATGATCAGGTCTAGTATGTTGTCCCCTCTTGTGGGAGTGGTGACTAGTTGTTCCATAGCATTTGAGTTTATAATTTCCAGGAACTTTTGGGCTAAGGTGCTGGGGCTTGAGTAGTGCTCCCAGTCATTGTTTGGGTAGTTGAAGTCACCCAATATAATGGTGTTCGGAGAGATCTTCATGTTCTCCAATGTTTTCAGGAAAGCCGAGTGGGATTCCTGACTTTGAGAGGGTGGTCTGTAGGATGCTATAAACTGAAAAGCAGTCTTGCCCACTGTTAGTTGCACATGGATGGTCTCCGATACTTCGTGCAATGCCACGATAATGACAAAGGATTTAAAGTCCACCTGTGATCTTTCCCTGAAGAACATCACAAGTTATTATTTATATTAACTTGTGATCAGAGGTGCACTTTAAATATTATAAATTAACTTGTGATGCTCTCCAGGTAAAAATCAGATCTGCACTTTAAAATTTAAAATTTAAACTTTAAATCCTATCCGTTTGATTTACAAATTATTAGTATGTCACTTGCACCTATGGCACTGTATTTATGTTTAACTGTGTGGTGTCTACAGCACCTGACACTTTTTCCCTCTTTTCATGTCTGAAGGAGAGATGAAAAAGACTGTATGGATGGAGATTCATCATACCCTTCAGGTCGTACTTAAATCTCACTCTCTCAGACTTTCCTACCGCATTCTCATAGGCACTCATCTCCTGCATGTACAAACACAAGTAAACACACACATAGACGTACAGAAAACTTACCTCAACTGTTGCAGAATGCAAAAAATGATCAAAACCACAAAAATCACCAATGATATCAGACTGCAATTGCATCCACCAAGGTAAAGAGCGGGAACTGTTCTGAGTCTGCACTATATAGCAGTTCCCTGCACATGCAGATGTCAAAATGAAGTGTGCAGTTAACTGGTCCTGAACTAACTCCAAATAAAATGTATGTTTTTTTCTGCTGAGACTTTGGCAGGCTGCCCATTGGACAGCTCTGTACTACACTGTAATATAGTTCATGTAAAGCTAGTGCCATGGCTGTGTTATGTTGCATGCTAGAAAATTTGACTGTGTATCCCATGACAGTGACCACACCATGACCAGGGATAGAACATCCACCATATGTGTAAGTAAAATGTAACCACAATGCTGCTGAATACAAGACAAATATATCAGGATGTTACTCATCATATGGCATCCATAATTTGAGAACAACTCTTTGGCTAAAATAGGTATGATAATGTGAAAAAAAATCTTAGTAACTGTCTGTATGTCAGCTTGTGTGCATCTCATTGCAGCATGAATACTGCCCATGTGTATAGTTATGCACTCATACCTTATTTGTGCACAGCATTAAATACATTGCTAGCAGTGCTAGTGAGGCATATATGCATGAACAAATAAAGAAAAGAAATACTTGTAGTAAGGGTCAAACCAAGCAGGTCTGATCATCATCCTAACAAAAACTCCACCTCAGGCTGACTGGGAACACATCACTCTTCTTCACTATATCTACATGCACATCATGCCCTCAAAGACTGAACAAAGCGACTGTGCCTTAGCACACTGACACATGATGCTGTGTAGCATCCCATGCAGAGCACACTGTAACTGTACCCTTGCCAATGGCTGTGGGATGAGAACTGTTTCATGGGGATCTGCTGTGTGCTTTGGAGACCTGCTCATCAGTGCGGCAGTGCCAAGATGATATATGCTCAGATCCATGGCTGTGGAAGCTCTGCCTACAGGCACATCAGTTACCATGTCACGTCTCCTCCATGCACTGCCACTGCACTGACTCACTTTACCAGGCACATCGGTTGTCATGGCACATCTCCTGCATGTACCGCCACTGCACTGACTCACTTTGCCAGGCACATCAGTTGCCATGGCATGTCTCCTGCATGCACTGCCACTGCACTGACTCACTTTACCAGGCATATTGGTTGCCATGGCACATCTCCTGCATGCATTGCCACTGCACTGACTCAATTTACCAGGCACATTGGTTGTCATGGCATGTCTCCTGCATGTACTGCCACTGCACTGACTCACTTTACCAGGCACATCGCTTGCCATGGCTTGTCTCCTGCATGTACTGCCACTGCACTGACTCACTTTACCAGCCACATCGGTTGCCATGGCATGTGTCCTGCATGCACTGCCACTGCACTGACTCACTTTACCAGGCATATTGGTTGCCATGGCACATCTCCTGCATGCACTGCCACTGCACTGACTTACTTTACCAGGTACATCGGTTGCGTTGGCATGTCTCCTGCATGCACTGCCACTGCACTGACTCACTTTACCAGGCATATTGGTTGCCATGGCATGTCTCCTGCATGCACTGCCACTGCACTGACTCACTTTACCAGGCACATCGGTTGTCATGGCACGTCTCCTGCATGTACTGCCACTGCACTGACTCACTTTACCAGGCACATCAGTTGCCATGGCATGTCTCCTGCATTCACTGCCACTGCACTGACTCACTTTACCAGGCTCATCGATTGCCATAGCATGTCTCCTGCATGCACTGCCACTGCACTGACTCACTTTACCAGGCACATCGGTTGCCATGGCATGTCTCCTGCATGCACTGCCACTGCACTGACTCACTTTACCAGGCATATTGGTTGCCATGGCACATCTCTTGCATGCACTGCCACTGCACTGACTCACTTTACTAGGCACATCAGTTGCCATGGCATGTCTCCTGCATGCACTGCCATTGCACTGACTCACCTGCATTTCATTGTGACACTGAATGAGACACTAATACTTCTATCTTTAGTGTCTTTTTGTCAGGACCAACATTTGATGTGACACTGGTGGATAATGTGTGTGTGGATACAGCAGTCCCTGTCTCGCCACCACCTATGCTTTGTCCAGGTTAGATTCCATACCCATTGGCATACTTGTGGAATTAGCTACAGTATGTCTGTCATCTATATGTAGAGATAATTCTGCAAGCACAAATCACAGGGTGATATCATATTTATAAAACTGTAAGGCATAAAAGTAACAAGGCTCTACTGCCTGAGTTGAGACACAGTCTGTTTCAGCCAGCTCTACATGAACCTTAAGGTTAATATGTGGAGAGGAAAGGCCAGACTCTGCATGACATTCACCAGTGCAAACTGAAAAATGTACATCGTGACACACAGCAGGCAAATAAAATAGCATACTGCAAGAAAATAAGTGCCTGCCTTGTCAATGCAATATCCATGTGCAGGTGATGTGCCATGACAGTAGGAACTCCTGTCATGGGTGGTACCTGTGGCACCACCCTCCCAATATGATCTGGTTGTGAATGGTACATACATTAAGGGTGGGGATCATACTGTAGTCTGTAGATACCCCAAAATATTGAAAAATAATGTCTATAATGAGTGTGTTCCTCTGGTATCAAAGCCCCTCTCCAAATGTCATGCACTGACACTTTAGCAACACTCTGTCCAGTATTTGCTCAACTAGGGCTAGAGTGAGTGATGCCAATGTTCCTAACAATCCACTCTGCTATAAAAGATGCCTTTTTATTCCTATTGCTTTAAAAGTATTGAGCATATCTGTGACTCCTGGTACTCTACCAAGTTTACATCAATAACTACCTCTACCCTTCACCTGTCCTTCCCATCACAGTCAACAGCGCTGCACAGTAGCAGCACCCTGCCATTTTCCATGGCATTGAGGAAGACCATACTACTTCTTCTTTAGAAAAACTCACCTTCATCTTCTGTTTCTTCCATGGGCCAGTTGTTAGAGATAGTGACACATGCATTACCTAGACTGGTTACATAAGCCATACACAGTGATGTAATAGTAGGCATATTTTATACTCCAGAATGCAAATCCTGAGACATCTCTCACATAAAAAAATCCAGCTATTAAATATAACTGCATTATTGACAATAGTAATATAATATCAGCTCTGGTCTACATGTATTCATGAAGAGAACCAATGATAGCCCTTTAGCCTTTTAGTTGTGCCCACTAAACCTGGTAGACTTCTTTGAAAAGGCCACCAAGGCAATGGACATGGGTAACGAGATACATACTGCCTACCTTGATCTGGCTAAGGCATTTGATACAATACCCCATACAGCACTGTTAACAAACATACAGAACTAGGCATAAACCCCTTTATAATGTGCTGGATAGCCAACTGCCTCACAGATAAGATCTAGGAGTTTAGGATAGATGAGGCCATCTCCACAAAGAGGTCCATCACCAGTGGAGTCCTGTAGGGTTCTGTGCTAGACCCACTCATCTTTAGCATCTATTACTTGAAGATCAAAGCCAATGTCAAAGGCCACTGGCTGACCAAGTTCATAGATGTCTGTAGGATGAGAACAGTTATTGAATCCCAACAAGATGAAAATACCCTACAGGAAGGTCTAACACAGACAAATGACTTGTTTCAAAGTCATAGCTTAAAACTCCATGTCAAGAAATGCATTATAGTACATTTTGGGAGATGCCCCCCCCCGGAAACAATTCCATCAATAAAACACCAGTAAGATTTGACCCACTAGTTTGGGATCTGTGAACTCATGCAGATAGTAACCTAGCCTTTGACCAACATGTCTCCAAATTAGTAAGAAAATCCTTCTATGTTGCTGCTCTTATAATGAAGGGTATGCTATCTAGGTCCAGAGAAGTCAACATACAACTATACTCATCCCTCATCAGAACAAGCATAGCATATAATACCCCCTTTGGCATGTATCTGACCAGACACATTCAGTAACTAGAATGTCTTCCAAGGTTCTTTACAAACAGAATACAGGACATAAACACAATGTCCTACGCAGATCACTTCAAAGCTCTATCTCTATACTTGGTCTCATACAGACTACTTAGAGATGATCTATGCTTGCCATACAAGGTATGCTTGGATCCAGCTCTGATGAACCTTTTGCACGTCTTCAAAACAAACATAATCATAACAATTAGATCCAAAGACTCTTGAATTTTAGGGTTCCTATTAGAACCTCGAATGCTTGAAATGTCGAGCGTCATATGGTCGACACCATATGATCGACATTTCAAGTGTTTGAAGGTTAAGCATAATGGCACTGTTCAGTGCAGAATGGGAGAATTTCCCTTTTCTGCATTGAAGTGCGATCTCAGAGTTGGTATATTTAAGTAGGGGGGTGTGGGGGTGCAGGAGGACTTGCCCCCCTGCCTGCACCGTTAAGGTAAATTTTTTTTTTTGCTTTTTGTTTTTTATTATATATTCGAACTTTCGAACTTCGATCATATGTTGTCAAACATATGGGATTCGAAGTTTTGAAAGTTCGATTATATAATATAGACCCACATTTTATGTGTGCCATAAATAGGACATGCTGGAGAGACAGATATGTATCTCAAGGAATTTCCATTCTCCATGTGAAGCAAAATCTCTCCCTTACCATATTGAAATGTAACCTGCAAACCCAGATTTAATGGACATGCTCCACCTCAGAAAATCCAAATCCCTTAGAGCTACAGGCTCGAGGGACTTAAACCTCAGCACAAACATTAATAGAACATGCTGGAGAGACAGATTTATAACCCAGAGGCTCCCATCACTCTGGAATAGAATCCCAGTTCATGTCAGATAGAGCCCCTCACTGCTTCTTTTCAAAAGGAATCTTGATGAGTGGATGGGTGATCGTAGGTTTACCCCGGGGATTACCTCTGCGTCACTGCTAGACAGAGGCACATTAAACTAACCTTAAAAGGGTATAGCAAACTCATTTAAAAGGGTGGCGAAAGCCAAACACACTCTGGCTAGGCTTGTAAATGTCCCAGGGCAGATAGCCTAGTATCATCCTAGTCATGAACCTATGGATGGGAAACTGTAAAGTCATTCCTGGTCTATGTCCCTCATAGACAGAGGTAGCCAATAATTCATGCCAAAGCCAAAAATTACCCCTATAAAAATGCTTGAAACATAAAACTTGTAGATCACATTTTGGTTTCACAGCTTGGCTTATAAAGACCCTAGTGGTTGTTAACTTAATACACACCTATTGACCTATGAGCATAGGTCAGCTCAGTGATTAAACAGAAGTGATGATTCCTAATGAAGACTGTAAGGGTAATGAGACAACCAAGAATTTTATTTCAAATAATTCAGTTAAAAAGATGATGCATACTATGCATTGATCACTGAAATGAGACATAGGATGGAGGTTACCAGAGGTTAGGTGAAGCTGTGTAGTTGATTGGTAAATAGATTTCCTAATTTTGGATAAGTGTAAAGTAAGGAGGTTACAATTTGCCAAGTACAGTTCCACAGGTTACAACTTACTGATTGTTGTTTCACACTGAAAATCAGTAAATCAGTTCTGGTGCAGTTTCTATTAGTATTCATGCAGGTTTTCAATCTGAATGATCTTTTCAATGTTCTCCATGGTTGTACAACCATGTAGTCAGTATTTAACCAAGGGGGCACACAGCTTGCTCTTGACAAAAAAAAAAAAAAACATTTTTCATTTAGTCAAAACTTTGACTAGTTTGTTTTCAATGGTTGTAGCTCTGACTAGATGCTATTTGATTCATAGTCTGGCATTTAGCACAGAGGATTAAGAATATGAACTATTACATAGATAGCTGCTTCCTGCAACCAAGGGGCGCAGGGTTTGATTCTTTCTATCTCCATTTACCCAGTGTGTGACTCTAAGAATACTTTGAATGTTGTCATTTCAAAGGGTCTCCATATTAGGTTGTATCATGTGTTCTGAAATCCCCCAGCAGTACTATCCAGTGACTACTAAAATCTCCCAGCAGTACACCATTATGTTAAGCAGTTATTTGCAAACGCCAAGACCCTGTATACTGAGATTCTAAGGAATGCATGTTACAGCACGTGTGAAACCTGCAGAGTTTAAACAAAGCAGCTGTATTCATTATGCATAACAGTCACACATGACTTTTGTGGAGGCATCTTCTCTTCCTGCTTCATCTAAGACTCAATATTGCATGGTCCTGCTTTATCTTAAGCAGATAATGTAAAATTGTTATAAACAATGCAGCCTGGTTTTTGTAACATTCAGCTGTGTGCGCAAAAAATATTGCCTATTTGGCTTACCTGGTGGTAGTTCAAAGAGATGTAAACTATCATATGGCACCAATTTAAAGTGCTTTTTTCTTTTTTTTTGTGACTGCCATTTCAGACAAGTTACCACTAAAATGGGGCCAGAAGATCTAATGGGGTTATCCAGTTAATTAAAAGCTCCCTGCATGAATCTTGTTACCGAATAAAATGCTTTGCAGACAGATATTTTCCATTGACGGCCTCCCATTACATGAGTTGGTCTAAAGTCCATGGAGCAATGCAAGTTTCTGACATCTCTCAGCTGTGACAACTAAGTGACCATATCTATACCTGACAATATTGTGTCACTGAGTGTGCCCTCATTTTACTATGCAGAATAGTATCCTGACTTGCACTGTTTACTGCTGTCCAACCAGGCTGATTCCTTATTGGTAGGCTTATTTTCTATTACTAGTCTGTACATCTGAACCACTTTTTTAAAGGATTTTGTGTTTGCTTTTAAGCAGATAGCTACCTAACAACAAGGCAAATAAGCCTCAGGCAACACCCTGGTGCCTGGATTGACAACAAAGTAAAACTCTGTGGTGAGGTCTTGGCACAGACTGTGTCATGCAAGCTGAACAAAAAGCCTTTTGTGTCAGAGTGTCCTGTGAATGCATGCAAGATGGCAACTTGATCAGATTTTGTAGAGGTCAGAAGCCTTAGCTGCCTTTCAGCTCTAATTGCTAAGCATTTAAAACTGGTTGTGACGGCAGTGTGAAACTGAATTTCTACCTTTCTCTTGCTGCTTATGAGCCAACAGCTTGCCCTCCCCTCCTTCCTGTTTTACACTCAAGTGCTCTTCCAGTGCTAAGTTTCTATTATACCATAAAGTGCCTCACATGCTTTTACTTCGTACAATACTCGTAAATTACTAATAGCCAATATGAAGGTTTTTATGCAGCTCAAAGACTATGCAGTACTTAATTTCTGAAATAAATAGCTTGCTTGGAATACATGAACTTAAATCAGAAAACATTTATGAATCATTCCATTTGATGTATTTATTTTGTTCCTATATCTCAGTGATGGCATCATAATATTCAGATGTCCTTTCATTTTGGAATCATAGGAACACCGATTATTTGGTAAATACATATTTTATAAACATGTAAACATTTTACTCCATAGTTGTTTCATGTTGCCTTACACTTTTCTGTATTATGTTCTGTGCAACTATTTTAGTTAGATTTTTTAAATAACTGTACGTTAGAATTATTCCAGTTAAAGTGCAGTGCAATTTTTGTCATATGCCTTGTTTAAAAACATCATAGCAGTTTCTCTGAACTCTGCCAAGGTGTACTTTTCTGTTCTGCGTATTGTTTCATTGATTAGGTTGCTGATTTCTGAAAGGTATTTTTATTCCTTCAGGCACAGTAGAATCAGTATCTCTGTCAGACCGAAACATGCTGTAAAAGAATTTCTCTGTAACCCGTGCTTTTGTACAACCATCAAATTAGTAGTTATAAAAGGGGGTGTAGAAACATTTGTTTTCATGCTTTTTTGTTATTCTCAGGGAGTACTTTGTTCAGTTTATAGGAAGCAACAGAAATTTCTTAGGAGACATGTACCATGATAATTCATAGGTGAACCATAACACTGTACTGTCTTAGGTGATGTTTGAAAATAGCCATGATTATACAGTGGTACTTACCAGATACCCCCCCCAAAAAAAAGAAAAGAAAAGAACATAGTTGCCTACAGCACAGGAACAGTGGTGCAGAGTGAGACAACAGGGAGATGCACAACAGATAAACACATACATACATTTCAGCATTATGTAAATACAGATTTCTATTTAACTGTGAAACCATTTAATTGCCAACAGCCATTTATTATACTTTGGACTGAAATTCAAATATCATTAATAGTTCAAAAATTTTAATATGGGATACTGACATCATAGAAGCAGGACATTCAAAACAGGATCAGAGAGGTATGTACTGGATCCAAAGAACTTTTACCCTCTGATCGTTAATTTTTGCCAGTAATATTCTAAGGGATATACATCATATGAAAACTGTCACATATATAGCAGCATGTGAATATAGTTCATGTGACTTGAAGGGAATTAATGCTAGTGGACATTGAATCATGATCCTGCAACCACAGTCAGTCTCTTGGTGAGAGCATCTCTTATCGAACGCCTCTTACTTGCTCAGCTTGAAAATGTATATTCTTTATAAATACACGTACAGCTATAAAATCTTCTGATAGTGTAATACCCTGTACAGTCATTCCAATAAATGCATACAGACAGCTGTGCCTAACAGAAATAAGTCCAGAACTAACACAAAAATAAACCACCCTGGTGGAATCCTAACATAAACAAATTGTACAACAAAAGAAAAACTCATAGTCAAGATTAGGAAGTGCTATGACCGGCATGAAAAAACACTCTCATGAATCTAAATAAACAACTAAGAGGGCAAATTACATCTACTAAAGCCAAATTTGAGGTAAAGATAGCTTTATTTAGTTATGTCCAAAACCTTCAAGGCAGTACACAGCAGTGTGTAGAAAGTACAGTTGTTTACACTTACCATAACTGTAGATGTTCGAGTGTATTCACTGTTGCAGTCATCACACTTGGGTTATCTGCCTGCAGATAGCCCTCAGTCGGCCCAAATACCAGAGTCTTGGGATTTCTGCGTTGGATGCTTTCGCCTCTTCCATGACATCAGGTCGTCAGGGGTATAAAACATGCAGCTGACACCATTACATCAGTATTTCTTGCCCCAAATGTCAGGAGCCCCCAAAATAGGAAGCTATTATATGGTGTGGAACACTCCTGGTAAAAAGTAAATACCACTGCCATAAAAAAATGGCCATAAAGAGGATAGGTAGAAAGGATAGAGAATACCAGGGGGCTGGAAGGAGGGAAACCAGGACTGCAACAGTGAATACACTCAAACATCTAGATTTATGGTAAGTATACACAACTGTATTAGGTTCTTTGTGTTTTCCCTGTTGCAGTCATCACACTTGGGTAAATTCCCAAAGCTGATGAAGGGTGGTCAAGAAGTGTTAGGGCTGGCTAGCAGGCCTTGTAAGACTGCTGTAGCAACTCCAGCTCTGGATTTAGAAAAAATAGGTAGGTGGTAATGCTTGGTGAAGGTGTGTACAGAACTCCAGGTTGCAGCTTCCAAGTTGTCCCTGGCAGAGACTCCCCCTGAGAAATGCTGTAGAGGTGGAAGTAGCCCTAGTGGAATGTGTACTGATCCCCTGTGGGGTAGGTTTTCCATGGTGCTTGCAGCAGAAATGGATGCAGTGTGCTATCCATTTGGAAATGGTTTGATTTGAAATGGCCTTGCCCTCTGCCCCTGTAGCAAAGCTGACTAGCAGCTGGTCAGATTTTCTGAAAGGTTTAGTCCTGTCAAGGTAGAACCTGAGCTGTCTGTGCATGTCTAAGGAGTGCAGGATCCTTTCTCCTTTATTTTGAGGATTAGGGAAGAAGGTTGGCAAATGTATGGATTGGTTTAGACCCACACTGGATACCACCTTAGGCATAAAGGATGGGTTAGTCCTGAGGGAAACCCTGTCAGCATGGAAAATAATGAAGGGTTCCACAACCATTAGTGCCTGCAACTCTGACACTCTTCTTGCTGAAGTAATGGCTGGAAGCAAGGCTGTTTTCCAAGAGAAGAATTTAAACTCTGGATGCTGACATCATCAAACTTGGCAACCTGCTGAAGCAGCAGGTTCAAAATGGGGGAGGGTGAGCTTTTCCAGTACAAAGTTAAGGTCCCAGGCAGGAATGGGAGCTCTCCTAGGAGGCCTTAAATTGTTAGCCCCTCTCAGGAACTGTTTCATGAGAGGGTGAGAAAAGAGAGATGGCTCAGTATTATAATGAGCTGAGATGGCGGAGGCATGAATCTTAATGGGGGGAGAAAGATAAGCCTCTGTGCAGCAGCTCTGCTAGGTATTCAAGGATTTGAGGTAAGGAGGGCACAGCTGTGTCCTTTCCTTGAGACTGATTCCAAGAAGAATATCTTTTCCACTTTTCAGCATAGAATTTCCTAGTACTAGGCCTTCTGGCCTCAAGGATGACGTCCAGCATCTGCTTGCTGAGGTTTGCTGGTGGTGTGTTCAGGGGATAAGCCAGGCTGCAAGATTCATGGTTTGCAACTGTGGATGCAAATTCTGTCTCTCCTGCAGAGACAGCAGGGAAGGTGTGAGCTGTAGGCGCCAGGGTGGCACTGCTGTCAGACTGCGTAGGAGTGGGTACCAGTGCTGGTGTGGCCAGTCTGGCGCAATAAGGATTGCCCTTGGCCTGTCTTGTTTGATCTTGAGTAGTACTTTTGAAAGGAGGGGTAGGGGAGGAAAGGCATAAATTGAGAGGTTTTCCCATGGGAAGGATAGGGCATCCACCTTCCAGGCCCTGCTGTGAGGGTTCCTGGTGCAGAATTTGCTCAATTGGTGGTTCTCGGGGGAGGCAAAGAGGTCCACCTCCTGTGTCCCCTACCTCTGGATTAGAAGTTTGAATGTGTGGGGCTCCAATTTCCTCTCGTGTGGGTCCAGTAGATTTCTGCTTAAGTCGTCTGCCAGTGAATTTTGTTTGCCTGGCAGGAATTGAGCTTGTAGGTGCACTTGGCTGCTCAAGGCTGTGTTCCATAGCGCCATGGCTAATCTGCATAGTGGGTAAGAATGGGTTCCCCCCTGCTTGTTTATGTACCACATAACTTGGCGTTGTCTGTTTTTATCAGGAGCTGTCCTGGAAGGATTAGGTGTTTGAAGGCTGTCAGAGCATTCTTTACAGTTATCATCTCTTTTTGATTGATATGTAGGAGAATTTGTCCTGGGCTCCATTTTCCTTGAATGCATTTGCCTGCCATGTGAGCCCCCATGCATAGTCAGATGCTTCTGTTGTCAGGGTTTGGGTGGCGAGGGGTTGAGTGAAAAGCAGTCCCTTGTTGTGGTTGCATGCTTCTGCCCACCAAAGGAACTCTGCCCTTAGACAAGGTATGATAGGAATCATTGTTTCCAGGTCCTGAGAATGTTGACACCAGAGACTTTTTAAGTACCACTGAAATTTTCTCATATGCAGTCTTGCATATGTAATTAACAGAATGCATGAGGCCATGAACCCTAGGGCTTGCAGTATTTTCCTTGCAGATAGCTGGGTTTTGGTGGCCATTAGATTGAAGTAGTTTGTCAAATAGACCTGCTTTTATGGAGTTAGGAATGCTATCTGGGAAGTTGTGTTCAAGCATGCTCCCAGGAATACAATTTTTTGACTGGGCACCAGTTGAGATTTCTTTTCGTTGAAGGTGTACCCCAGTGAAGTTAGGAGTATTTTTACAAATGCCAGGTGCTGAAGGAGCAATTCCTGACTGTCTGCCTGAATCAGGCAATCATCCAAGTATGGGTAAATTTGAATATTTCTCTGCCTGCAGTATGCAATGGCTGGAGCCAGGCACTTTGTGAATACTCTTGGTGCAGCAGATAAGCCAAAGGGATGTGCAGAGAACTGATAGTGTATAGAACCTGCCTTGAAACATAGATATTTCCTGCAAGACTCCCTTATGGGGATGTGCAAATAAGCTTCTTTTAAGTCTAGGATGACTAACCAGGCATCCTTGGCTAGCATTGGGAGAAACTGCTGCAGTGTAAGCATTTTGAATTTTGGGACCACCAGAAAGGTGTTGAGAATGGATAGATCCAGGATAGGGCACTAAGAGCCCTCTTTTCTGGGCACCAGGAACAGTCTGGAGTAGAAACCCTGTCCCCTTTATTGTACTGGAACAGGTTGAATAGCCTTATTATTGAGAAGGGAAAGTACTTGCTTTTGATCCTCTGCCCACTGGTTTGGAGGAAGGTTTGGCAACCCACTTGGGGTTGGCAGTGAATGGAAATAGAATCTATATCCCTGGGATACAATGTTTAGGACCCATCAGTCCTGAGTAATGGACATCCAGTTTTTTGCAAGAAGGGCAAGTTTTCCTCCTAGGGGAGCAAGTAATTGAGCATGGCTGGGAAGGATAATTGACAAGTCATTGTGAACTTTTTCCATAAGGGGGTGGCTTACCACTCCCTGTTTTAGAGGTGGGAGCACTCCATTGTTTAGCTTCAGTATCTGCTTTGGTCATTGGTTTTCAAGGCGTAGTGCGAACTCTGGGCCTGAGAAACTCGTTAGTTTTAGCTAAAAACAAAGTTGTTGGTTTAATACGAACATCAGTAGATCAGAATACACCCTCAGAAGCTGGTGCCTGCACAGCGGCTCCAGACCCAGCCAAGGTAGAGACATCTGCAGGTTCCATAGTCGAAGAAGCATCACGCGGCATACCGGACTCTGAATGGGTCTCAGCAGAGGCCTGCGAATCTATAGAAGTGGGCATTAGGGGCTGCAAAGGCACCTCACTGAGTACCGGTGGACTGGTGACTAGCTTAACGGAAGTGTCGGCGGTGGTTTTGGACCTATGCGGTCTGTCTCTGTCTTTATCTTTACGTTTTTTCAGAAGATTGGTAGTCGGATGGCTGATCAAAGGCATTTCAGAATACGGAGAATGAGAGGGAAAGAATTTAGTGACAAAGATAGCCCAACGATGAATGGTTCGGGTGTTAAAGAAGGCACAAACCCGACAGCGAGGGATGTCGTGGTCTGGGCCTAAACAGGTGACGCAGTAAGAATGAAAATCTCTGTGAGGTATTTGCTTTCCACAGGCAAGACAATTGTTATTTTTTTCTGACATCGGTTAGAGCAAGTAAAAAGGATCCCCAATGGGGTACTTAGCTTTAGAAGACTTCAGGTTTGAAATTTGAAAAATGAAAATTTCAGGAAGTGGCCAGCCGGCACTTGTGAACTGCTTCTGCTTTGGGCTCCTCCATGGCAAGAAAGACTGATGTAATTGCATCGGCTGCATATTTTATACTCCGACAACTTGATGTCATGGAAGAGGTGAAAGCATCTGAAGCAGAAATCCCAAGACTCTGGTATTCGGGCTGACTGAGGGCTACCTGCAGGCAGATAACCCAAGTGTGATGACTGCAACAGTGAAACACGAAGAACATCTGATTGTAAATGAAGCCACCTATGCAGAGCCTAAAGATATAGCAAGATATAACAAATCTGCTGGCCGACAAATTCAGCTCCCGTTTTACCTCCCTGTCTTCTCCAGCCACCCCCAGGAAATGCCATCAAACAACCCCCCCCCCCCCATATCATTAAGGATCAGATCCTAGATGTGGTCTCTAAGGCCAAAAGCACTGCATTGGTGAGCCCCAACTAATAACCCAGGATACCTTCCAAATAGCCTGAAACATGACCTATTGGGACCAGTGAAGTCACTGTTACAACCATCTTCTCCAGACAGCCTTTGTGTCATGTGAATGAAGAACTGGAGTGGTCATCCTTCTACATAAGGGTAGACCATCAATGGACCACAATAACTACAGACCCATACGTCTGACTAGTCTCATATGCAAAGCCATTGAAACAATTATCAATGAAATGGTTGATAAGGACATAGAAAACCTTCAAATACTGGATCCAACTCAGTTTGCTTTCATCAAAGGTAGATCATGCCTACTCAGCCTGAGGACGTCTTTGAAAAGGTCACCAAGGCAATGGATGAGGGCAAAATGGTGCATACTGCCTATCTTGACCTGGTTAATGCATTTTATTTATTTTATTTTACATTTGTTAACCGGGGGTGTCTGACTGAGCCAAAAAGGCCCTTTTTCAGCAGAGACCCGGGGAGAAAAGCTCCACAAAGAAAAATTACAGACACATTTAGTTATTTGGACGTGCTCAGTATATACACAAATTACAAGAGACATGTTTTTACAGTGGTATGCGGCACATAAACAGTTACAGTGGACAGAACAAACAAAAAAATATTAATTTTAAAAATAAACGTAATTAATAGATTTGCGGTGTACAGCTGAAATTTGGAACATAGGTAGAATACATACGTAGTACACAGATACAGTACATACATTGTAGATTAGCCAGTGTTTGTAAGTAAGATTGAAAACTATTATCGAGTGCTCTAGATTTAGTATGTATATGTTATCCGCTTTCACTAGCCTGGGGAGCAATCATGGCACTGCCAACTTTGCTTGAGATGTTGCCTGATGAGGTCTTTAAAGGAAGCTTTGGATGATGTGTTTTGAATGCTAGTAGGGACAGAGTTCCATTTTTTAGCCAGTGAACTACTATATAGTGCATCTCCAAAGCTATTGTAGCTGTTGGTGGCTTCTAGTAGTAGTTTGCTTGATGATCTAAGAGGCCTTTTGGCTGAGCGATGTTATACTAGGTTTTTGAGGGCAGGACACTTATTGGGGAGGTAATAGATAGAATGACAGAGGCAGAGCTGATTGTAGGTTAGGAGGTTGGGCAGTTCAAGCCAGTGGAGCTGTCTCAAAGCAGTACAGTGATGAGTTCTATATGAGCAATTTGTAGCAAAGTGGGCAATTCTGTTATAACAGGCTTCCATTTTGCTTAGTTCAGTTTTGTTGAGATTAGTCAGAATGGGAGATGCATAGAGTAGGGTGGATAGAAGTTGGGAGCGAGCAACAGCTGATCTTATGTTGTTGGTGAGAAATGGTTTGATATGTTAGAGTGACCCCAGTTTGGCATGTACTTTTTTAATAGTTAAGTTGAGATGACTATCAAATTTTAGGTGGGAGTCTATGGTTATTCCCAATAGCTTAGCCTGTGCCACTGGAGCAATTGCAGTAGCATTTGTGGAGTAGATAGTGAATTGACTGTTAGTGTTTTTGTTAGAACTGGTTATAATCATAAGCTGAGTTTTCTTTGGATTGAGGATAAGTTGGGCTTTGGTAAGGTAGTTTTCAACGTCAGAGAATGCTAGCTGAGTTGTTTGCAGGAGGGTGGGAATGTTTTGTGCAGCACAGATTAAGGTAGGGTCATCTGCATACTGAATTATAGATGCATGCTTTGTGGAGGTATGGAGGTCATTTGTGAAGCCTGTGAATAGTAGTGGTCCTAAGATAGAACCCTGTGGGACTCCTATAGTTATGGGCAGCTGAGGAGAGAGGGAATTTTCCCATTTCACAGCTTGGTACCTGTCAGTTAAGTAGCTTTGGAACCAGGTAAGAGTGGAATTTGATAGATGATATTGGTTTAGTTTGTTTAGCAGGATTTGGTGTGAGACTGTGTCAAATGCTTTGGACATATCCAAAAAAAAGAGTTGACACTTGTAGGCCTTCATTTTTGAGACAGTTTACTGTGTCTGTGAAGCATTTGATACAATACATCTTGTGGGAATTGTAAACAAACTCATAGATATAAACATAACCCCCTATGTTATGTGCTGGGCAGTCAGCTGTCTGTCAGATAGGACCCAGGAAGTAAGGATGGGGGGAAATCACCTCCACAAAGAGGCTAGTCACTAATGGAGTCCCTAAGAGCACTGTGCTGAGTCCACTCCTTTTTGGCATCTATTTCTTGGGATTCAAGGCCAATGTCAGTGGCCTCTGGCTGACAAAGTCTGCAGATGACTGTAAACTAGGAGCAGTCATAGAATCCCCCCTCCAAGATGTTAATCTACAAAGAATGGCAAACACAGGCAAATGTGTGGTGTCAAAGCCATGTCTTAAAGCTCGATGCCAAGAAATACATAATTGTATCCTATAGGAAGTCAGCCACCCTAGGAAATTCCTTCATTGATAACACACTCCTAAGGGTAGAACGAGTAGTCAGAATTTTGATGCGTATGTAGATCCAGTAGTCAGGGATTTTTGAATACGTATGTAGATAGTAACCTGACTTTCAACCAACATGTGTCTAAGGTAAGGAAATCATTCTGTATTTCTCACCTTATAGGCAAGGGTATGGCATCTAGGTCCAAGGAAGCCATTGTTCCACTGTATTTGGTCCTCATCAGGTCCATCATTGAGTACAACTCCCCCTTCTGACATGTACCTCACCAGGCACATACAACAACTGGAATGTTCACAGAGGTTTCTCACAAAAAGAATACTGGGAGTAAACAGCATGTCCTATGCAGATAACCTCAAAGTCATATTTCTATAATCCTTTTTACTACAAACTATTGAGAGGTAATCTATGTTTGGCATACAAGACATCTCTGGACCCCACTCTGATGGATCTTTGCATATCTGTAAAACGAATAGCATCAGAATTACTTAGTCTAGGGAATTAAACTTTGTTAACGACATAAATAGAACATGTTGGAGGGACAGGTATACTTCTGAGAGAATTTTTCTTCTCTGGAACAGGCTTCCCGTCAATGTGAAGCAGAGCTGTTCCTTAACCCCATTCAAGAGAAACCTGGACCAGTGGATGGGAAATCAGAAATCCACCCATGGCCTAACACCTCTGTCTCTAATGGACAGAAGCAGCCCTAGCTTACATATACCCCTTAAAATAACTGCTAAGGCATATAAACTTCTAAGATACATTTGAGATGCTTGGCTAGGCTTATAAAGGCCTCAATGATTGCTAGCTTAGTACACACCTATGAACCTATGCAATAACACATACAGAAGATATTACTCCTTTTTCTTATGCTAAGATAATTTCAGCACAATGATATCTGCTTTACAATAGCCAAGATTTTGAAAACATGATAATTTATATATTCTACTTGTGCAACATTGATATTTGGTAAAGCAATAATCACCCATCTAAAGGCTGCAATGTATTTTTTATACTAGAAGGTTCTGGATAGACTGCCAGATCCAGGGTTAAACTGGAGCACAGCCCTTATATTTCCAAGCCATAGGTTCCACTAACATATACTTCTTCAGGTCAGTATACGCATGGCTTTTATGTATCCGATTGTTTGGGTAGAGTAACACAAAGTAACTCTAAGAATTTCAAAAAATGGCCAAATTCCTCCAAACTAGCGCAGCTATGAGGCCCTCATATGGAGCTTCCACAGATATATCAGATATGTCTTATAAATAAACCAACTGATGCACAAAATAGAAAGTTGCCTTGTAGCAAAAAAGAAACAACCACCAGTATATCCAACAAATTTAATGAAACTCTGATGTCTAGGCCAAAGCCTTCAAGGAGTATAACACATAATAAAAAAACTTGCCCCATATATGCACATACAAATACATCAATTAAATAATCATACAATCAAAGAAGTCCTCTCCAATTACATTCTTCATTTAGCCCCCTTGGAGACAGGGACTTCTTTAATTGTATGATTGTTTAATTGATGTATTTGTATGTGTATATATGGGGCAGTTGATGTATTTGTATGTGTATATATGGGGCAGTTGATGTATTTGTATGTGTATATTTGGGGCAAGTTTTTTACTTTCTGTTATACTCCTTGAAGGCTTTGGCTGAGACATCTTATAAATAAATCTGTAAGAAACTTTATACCAAACAATGAAGTTTCTGTTTTTTTAGGATTACAGACTAATACAGCCTACATGAATCTAGGCCTGATTTTATTTACATGTCCCTGTACAGACAAATGATTAAAACAACCATCTTTTTGCTTTCATGTCTGGTACATGCAAGTCACATATAGGTCAGACTTTACAAAATAATCAACTCTACTATAATTCTGTCTATAAACAAGAGCACGGAAAGTTTTGTTTTTCATTGTCTTTTTTTTTTAACATTTTTATCTCTTCGTATGAAGTTTCTAGAGCCCTGCATCCTAGACCATAATATGATTCATGAAATGGTGCAGAAGTTACATGAAGCAAAATATTTTCCTCATAAACTTTGCAAATTTGACACTCGTGGAATAAAAGCCATTATAAAAAAATAACATTTCTGGAAAACTGTATCTAATAATAGTTTGCCATATTTTTTTTTTCAATATCGAAAACTAAAGTAACTCAGATTACAGTCCAGAACCACCTTGTATAGTTCTCTGGTACTGATGCCCCCCAACTTTGACTTGAAAAAGTCTTCACTTTAAAGACATAAAAGGGTTTCTTCTTGAAACTGAAGCTAGCTGCTTATTACAACTGTGGCAAACAACTGATTACAGTCAAATTGCCACACAATAAGTGGTTCAGTGCTTAGCCGTGACTGCAAATGCAGTATTTGTGGTTCATCAATAAATGCTAGTACTACATTCCCATACAATCAGCACCCGCCTATTGGAGCCCCTGGCCGACAGCTTAAAGAGCAAGGGAAAAAAGAAAACAAAAAAAAAGAAAGAAAGAAATTCTTCTACTCTTGAGCCCTTAGCAAGCTGCTAGATACAAATCTTACAAGAACCTTACTACAATTAAAATATCAGACACTGTTCCTTTTCTGTCAAATGCCCTTCATTTTGCCTCATATTTGTGCCTTGTCCTTCATCAATTTTTAATTTTCTGGTCAGTTATTATAGATTACAGTGAATAATGCCAGAGTTTAGGGTTTCATAGTCTTATTGTACAGAAAATGCATGTAGATGCAAAACACGTTATTCTACAAACTTTTTAAGCAAATTACGTAATACTTAACAATTATCCCTGATTTTGTACATTTGATCCCCATTGTTTTGATTTTTTTGCCTTTGTCAATAATTCTTGAGAGGCAGGATGCAAGAAATTGAAACACAGGAAGTTACCTCACAAACAGACCAATCACCAGTGGAGTCTCCCAGGGTTTTGTGCTGGGACCTCTCCAGTTTGGCATCTACTTTTCTGAACTAAAAGTCAATGCCAAAGGGCTTTGGCTGACAGTTTGCAGATGACTGCAAGCTAGGAGCATTCATTGAATGTCCAAATGACTTAACCATCCTGCATGAAAGTTTGTCCCAAATAAATTACTGGTGCCAAAATTATGGACTGAAACTAAATGCCAAAAAATGTGTTATTGTAGCCTTTGGAAAGTCATCTACCCCAGAGAACTACCACAATGACAACACGCCCCTAAGAGTTGAAACAGTTGTTCAGGATCTGGGAACTTATGTGGACATTGACTTTAACTTTTGACCATGTGTCCATTGTTGTAAGAAAGTCATCATATATTGCACAGCTTATAAACAAAGAGATTGTGTATAGATCTAGGGATGTCATTGCCCCCCTTACACAGCCCTCATTAAGCCAATCATTGCATATAATGGCCCCTTTAGTATGTAGCTGTCCAAACACATGCAACAACTAGAACACCAACAGAGATACCTTATTAAAAGAATATAAGGCCTAAACACATGTCCAATATGGACCAACTCAAAGCCATGCCACTATACTAGGTATCCTACAGATTGCTAAGAAGTAACCTGTGTCTGGCAAACAAGACATCCTCCAACCCAATACTAATGGATTCAGTGCACATCAGCAAGTCAAATGGCATCAAAATACTCCATCCTCAGATCTAAATCTCTTCTGTAGCATCATCTGAAAGGTTTGGAGGAACAGGTATATCTTGTAATGGATACCACTGCTTTAGAACAGACTCCCTATCCACATAAAACAAAAAACAAAGGTCATCTCTGTCCATATTCAAGCATAACTTGGATCTATGGATGGGAAACAAAATATATACCCCAGGATTGTCCCCTAACTACTAATGGACAGAAGAAGCTCCTACATGCTTTATGCCATGCACAGGTCCCTTCAAATTATCTATGGCATGTTTTGAGTTATTCTCATTAGTGGTACTATATAATTATTGACCATGGGATGGGTAAGGCCACTGTCTAGCCAAATGAGATAGGTTAATTTGAGCACAAAAGGGGAAACTGGCTAGGCTTAAAATGGCCTACAAAAACAGCTAGCCTAGTATTTTCCTATGAACCTAAGTATGTCACAAATGCAGTACTTAATTCATTTATGAATGCTGGCACCATATCTGTCAACTGTTCAGAATTTCACAGAATGTCCACATTTTCGTCTCATGATTTCAGTCTGTTCCACATACAATTTGAAGTTTTCTCACAAATTATTGAGGATGGAGAGTGTGTGACTAGGTGGTAAGAGGGTTGTGGCTTTGCGGCTTTCCAAACATCTTCCAAATTGGACACCTCAGATGCTAAGGCTGGTCCTGCTATATGTAATGACACTGCAGAGGATGTGCGACTGTAGAATCCCACCATCCGCATACATCTTTGTCTCTTAAGGCGAGTCTTCTAAAGAAGTATACAATGTAGTTTGGTTACTACAGGCAAACATTTCAACATATGCCACCAACATTTTTGGAAAACTTACACCTTTAGTGGTGCATGGCTTAACCTGTTCATTATGCAGTGGCACATTGTTAAGAGTTGCCAGGTGTACAGGACTTTCTTAAAGCAATTATCTACTCAAAGCATCAACAATAGTGTGACAGTTACTTGGCTTGCCTAAAATGTTACAGACATTTGTTTTCAGAAGAATTGTCTAGTGTACTCCTGGTGAAACCATTTTTAAAGATACTTCCTTTAACTAAAGTAATCTGTCAGGAGAATTCAATAAAGCCTACACAGTCATTTTTCCCCTTGTATGCATCACTGCACAATGCACACATGGGTATGGAATCTTTTAGATTCAGTACACACCATGTAGAGGCACGTGCCACTGCACAAACATGGTAAACATCATGGTATGCTAATTACAGCATAAGCAGCTGAACTGTATGCTAATTAACCAATCCAACATGGTTTAACTATTCAACAAGCTATAAAGCATCTGTGTAGACTTGTGCTGGTTTTTCCTGCAAATTCCAAAACTTTTGGAATACAGACACAGAAAGGAGTCTACACGGACAGAACGTTAGGGGCTGCTGCTGTTTTAATTCATTTGTAGGTGCAACAGGCTGAAGCCAGTGCTGCAGCTGCTACTAATAGGTCTAGGCTGAGAAGGAGAAGAGTTTTCAGGCACCTTTTAACTTTTCACAACCTACATGATGATGACGTGGAAACTGTGGAACACTACAGGGTGGGCAGGGACACACTACAGGAACTCTACAACCTCTGCCGTCATCAACTCAGAGCCAGAGCCAACCGAGAGGAATCCATTCCAGTGGAGACAAAGGTATGTGTAGCCCTTAGAATCTTAGGTACAAGTACCTTTCAGAGTCCAACAGGGGACACGATGGGGGAGTCACAGGCATTGGCATCCAGGATATTCCACCAGTTCCTGAATGCTATGGTCAAACATGCCAGTGACAACATATATGCCAGAAATATGCAAGAGTTCTAGCATGTAGCACACTACCGTGAAGTACTGGGTGCCATAGATTTCACACATGTAGAAGTTAAGGCACCACCCGGGGAACAGCTTAGGCTCTGTATTAACAGAAATCCTAACATCTCCAATTTCCGACCAATCGCTATTCTCTCTCCCATTTCCAAAATATTAGAAAAATGTGTTCACAATCAGCTTCTTAATCATCTGGTTACAAACAAAATTCTTTCTCCCACTCAGCATGGCTTTAAGCCAGGTCATATGTAAACAGCACTTATTTCATATATGGACACGATAAATAGGGCTCATGTCTCCTTACTCGCTGGTTATTTTGTCTCCTTACTCACTGGTTATTTTGTCTCCTTACTCACTGGTTATTTTGTCTCCTTACTCGCTGGTTATTTTCCCCTGGATTTACGAATCCTCCTTGTAAGACTTAATAAGTCTTACTCGGAGGCTGCAGTTGAGCGGTATCATGTCAGCATGCCATGAATATGAATGAGGGCACGCTGACTCAACCGTAAGTCTTACATGGACCGTGTAAGAAAGCAGGGGGCATGTCCGACTGCCGAGCAGTCTAAATGTCCACGCCCTGCAAGTGTTGGAAATAAAAGCAAATAAACAAGAGGGAGTCCGCTCAAATGTCCCTGCACCCAACACCTCACTGTCTGATATTGTAACCCCCCATCACAGTTCTAAAACGCATAACATTAAAATCTATTTTAAATTCCCAAAATAGCTGCCCATATTTGTGCGTGTGTGCGCGGGTTTGCCCATTGCTTAGCTACAGTTAGCAATTCTGACATGGAAGAGCATAAGAAAGAATGTTTATGTAAATCACACCAAATAGCAATAGCGTAATAGTAGAGCATTCGCACAAAGAAGAGGCGTTCACGGTTTGAGTCCCACCACTCCCTTTCGTATTTATTTTTTTAAATCAGTATATGGAATAATACCTAACATATATGTTTAAACATAACTAAAAAGCAGTGAAATGGCCAATGTATCAGTGAATAAAATAAATATTGTAAAGGATCCCAATATAAAATTGCCTGCAATTAAGCAGCACTTCACCCAGCACAATATAGTTGCCCCTAGCTAACTCGTGCTTTACCCAGTGCAAAATAGTTGCCCATAGCTAAATAGCGCTTTACCCAGTGCAAAATAGTTGCCCATAGCTAAATAGTGCTTTACCCAGTGCAAAATAGATGCCCATAGCTAAATAGCGCTTTACCCAGCGCAATAGGTTTGCACGGAGGTGCGTGCTGCGCCAACCAGCACCCCGTCGGGCAACGTGGAGCAACATAAAGCAAAGTATCTTACACACAGCCACGTCCCCTAACTTGTCTGGACAGTAGTAAAATAAAATACAATGATAAGGTTTGAACCCAGGACACTGTGCACCATAATCAAAGTACTGACCCACTAAGCCACGACAGCTTAGGAAAAACATCCACTGTTAACATATAGTAATAAATGTTAGATTAACCATTGCTAAGCAGGTCTGCAGTCAGCCGAGAATAGTCAAAAATGGCCAATCACAGAAAAGTGCGGGAAATGCGGCATATTTAAGCTGCATAGGCGGGAATACTCTCCATAACAGATTGTAGCTCCCATCTGCAGTTAGAATGTCTGGTGCTGGAGAGGGAGCATGCTTTAGAGCGCAACACTAGTGCATTGAGGAGTCAAGATACATGGTTTGGCTCCTAGTCCATTGGCATGAGACTCGACTCCTGCAGGGCCAGTTCCAAGGAACGGAGTATAAGGCAGATGCTTGGAACCGGTTGGCTCATGAACTCACCAGTGCCACAGGCGTCCCTCGGACTGGTGAGCAGGTCAGTCACCACCATGCAGACCTGAAGAGATGGAAGCAGGACCTTCTGAACCAGTGGATCCAGGAGGCCCATCATATGCATGATACCCCACTACTAAGTAGGTAGCCATGGAATGCAATATGTAAGACAAGCTAATATACTCTAAATAATGCATAGGTATGCCTAAATATGCTTTCATTTACTCCACAGCTGCAGGTGTTCATGCTATGAATCAGCAAGCCTATGCAGATAGGCTGCTAAGGCTGCACCACCAGGCAGGTTAGTAAATATTCTGCATGTTTTGTTATATAATATATGTGAGAGAGCATGAAAAAAGTGTCCTAACCCAATAATACAGCTAGCAAATGACCTGAATAAATCCACTGCATGTACTGTTATATAACAAATGTCACTGAGCCAGAAATAGAGTGTACTAACCCAGCAATCAAGGTAAAATAAGTGTGGAATATTATCTCTGCATGTACTGTCATATAATATAAGTGAGCAAGCCTGAAAAAGGGTGTTATAACCTATCAATAAAGGTATAATATGTCCTGAATATGTCTTCCGTATGCACTGTAATAACAAATAAAGGAGAGAGCCTGTAGAAAAGAGTGTTTAATGTGAATAATAAAGGTATAATACTTGGAGTGTGTCTGTGTCACTTACTTAGAAATGTTGTTGTACCCTTGCATTAAATAAATAGTACTGTTGTATTAAGTGCTGTCAACACACAGTTGTGCAGTCCCATATGAAGTGGATGAAGGAAGTGCCAGTAGCTGTGAAGCATATAACATTTATTCCCTGAATAAATTTTCTGCATGTACTGTTATACAACAAATGTCAGAGAGCCATGAATAGAGTGTAGTAACCCATTAATAAAGGTAAAGAAAGTCTGGAATACTATCTCTGCATGTACTGTCAGATAAAATAAGTGAGCAAGCCTAAAAAGAGTGTTGGAACCTATCAATAAAGGTCTAATATGTCCTGAATAGGTCTTCCGTATGCACTGTAATATCAAATAAAGGAGAGAGCCTGTAGAAAAGAGTGTTTAATGTGAATAATAAAGGTCTAATACTTGGAGTGTGTTGGTGTCAGTTACTTAGAAATAATACATGTAGGGGATATACACCTGCAGTCAATAGTAATGTAGTGTAGAGTAAAATTGCTAATAATATGTTAATGGATGCTTCTTTCCCCCCCCTACTCCATGTGCATACACAATGCAATTCCACACTTCAATGGGTATGTGTAATCTCATAACATTTGTTGGGACATCTGTCCTATTGTTCAATAAAAATCTGTTTTTGCTTTGATGCATGTGCGCTGTTCAAACACCACATTCTTGGTGGCCTGTTGCCACCAATCATCCCTGCATGCTGTTATAATGTCCACTGTTGTTCAATATATGCATGTGTTTTGCTTGCTGTTCAACTGTTGTAACCCTGGTGCATTGGGTTAATTGGAATATTACTGCATGCTGTTACAACTCATTTTGAATGCTGCTGTCAATGTTGTAATTAAACACACCTAATCACAGAACGTATGGGAAGGCCGGTCCCAGCGGACCCACCTGTCCCTTCTCAGCTGGCTATTGCACCTGGCACCAGCATGTCTGGTGCCCAGCTCGGGCTACCCACCTCCGTTGGTCCTATGCCACCTTCGGGTGGAAGCGCTGCAGGGGATGGGGCTCACCCCCTCTGCAAGCGAGGGTGGAGAAAGGCCACCTGTCACCCTGCGAAGGGTCCGGGTTGTGGTGCGTAGGGAGATCCAGCGTTTAGTCGCTGATCCCCTATGCCAGCTCAAGGTGAGAGTGTTGTTACTCACGGGTGAGCCTGCCCCTCCTATGCAGCCCCCAGCACAGCGACCCTCGGGTCTGTGAAGGTTCAGTGGTGACTGCCCATGGGTGGGGATCTCAGTCCCACTGTTACCATCTGTGGGCTCAAGGGATTGCGATTTCCAAACATCTGTCCCCGTCATTTGTGTTCACCCACCCTATGTGTCATACTCCGCCCCTGTATGTGTCTTGTTTGTCTTGTCTGTTTACCTCCACAACCTACCTCCCCAAATATACCTACTTCCCCTACCTCACTTTCCATTCTCACCTGAAAAAAAAAGGGCAATCTGTACCCACAAAAAAATTACGCCCCATACATAGCTGCCATCTTGCACACATGTCCACTGGACATGTACACTGATAATTACAACTGGCAGTACAACATACTTTGTTGTCGCCACCCCACTCCCAGGGGTGGAAGTATCCAAAGTTAAGTCAAAATGCATAGCATATGCACAGCTGTTGCTGTTAAAGAAATGGGCAGCTACGGACCTTCCCTACACCCATCCTGCAAATCCCGAGCTTGTTTTCCTACTGTCTTTCCCTCTTTGTGCCCCCTTTTTCACCACTTTCCTATCTCCTCATTTTCTTTTCTTTCAAAGAAATTAGCGTGGGGGTTAGCGGGAGTAAGCACTTTTAAGCAGTAGTAAGCAGGTTTAAGCGAGTGTGTGCATGTGTGCGCTAAGCTTAGCATCGCTAAGCATCGTGCAAACCCACACAAACCTGCTTACAACTGCTTAAAAGTGCCTTAGTCACTCTAGGTCAGGGCCCTTGTTCTGCTCAGCAGCAAAATAAAATACCTTTGTCAGTCTCAAACCCCAGACCTTGGACACATAAGACTGCATGAAGTACCACTAAGCCACAACAGATATACAACAACTTGGTGCTGCAAAAAATATATCATTCATTACAATGAGTGAATGTAAAGGAAAAATAGTAAGGCCATAACACAAAGCCTGTTCTGTGGATCTTTACCAGCAATTGTTGTGGGATTGCATTACATGAGTGTGATGTGAGAAGCAGACAATCAAGCAGAAAATAATGTTGCAGAGGCACTTTACAACCCCCACACAGTATCAGACCAGGATAAGCACTGGCCACAGGTATACAGTGCAATAACCACATTTGTATGGCAGTTAATTGTGTAAGTGAGAAAAATGTACATACTCCCATGTATCCTGTGTTGGCATTTGGAGGGGTGCGTACATGTCTATACTGAGATGTGTATACTGGAAGCAGCAACATGCAGGTATGAGTACAACATGCACATAACTGGCTACAACCCTAGCAACAGATAAGAGACATATACCAACCTTCAGACTGACACAACGGTGTCCAGAGCAAACAATAATGGGCCCCACCTTTGAAATCTGAAAGGGCTACTCCTACCTAACCTAGCATTATATAGCAGTGGGCTGCAATCACAGTGAGTAATGCAATCACCAAACAGCAGGCTGCATGCAATTACAGAATGGTGGGCAGCAATTGGTGCAGAGGCTGTCATATGCACAAGTGCAGATACCTAGAAAAGCAGGCTGTACCTGCAGTCCACACATGCAATCATACCATTGCAGGTGTCGTGAGACAGAGAGTGAGAGAGAGAGATAAACAGAAACAGAGACCGAAGCTGAAATAGAGGGCAAAAACCCAAATCAAACCAGCAAAAAAGAAATAAACTGATGGTGAAATAGAGGGCAAATACCCAAATCAAACCAGCCAAAAAAAAAAGGACCGAAGGTGAAATAGAGGGCAAATACCCAAATCAAACCAGCCAAAAAAGAAAGAAGACCGATGGTGAAATAGAGGGCAAATACCCAAAACAAACCAGACAAAAACAAAATTCAAAACCGTAACACACGAAGCAGGTAAATACAAATGTAAGGTATGTAACTCAAATGTATGTGTTGGCATGTCGTAGATGTTCCCGAAGAGTACTCCACACACTGCAAATCATCCATGAGTGGCAGCAGTATGTATCTATCTGTATCTGCACATGTGCATAGGGCAAGGGACATGCTGCAACTGTTAGTGAAGGGTGGACAGCTATCTGTCAGTGACTGTTGATATGTGCATATATCCATGTTGTGGTTTGTGGCCTAGAAGACAGCATGCAGTGCAGTGGAGTGGCCTTAGGTCAACTGGTGCCCTAGGCAAAAGGGCCCCACGGTGCCCCCACCACACTTCCTGGTGCCCCCATCCTTGTGTCCACATAAATAGTGGAAAAGCACCCCTGCTAGAGCGGCGCCCTAGGTGGCCGCCCAGTCGGCATATGCCTCAGGCCAGCTATGGTAGTGTTGATATATGTCATGTGGTGGTTAAATTCTGTGGGACAGATTTGTCAGATCTGATGTGTTACAGACAGTGAGGCCTGCTAATGCTACAAGGGTTGAGGACACCCGCATGCATTCTGCACAACACTGTGCAATGAAATCACATACCTGTACATCCCACAACTGTCGCATAAGTGAAATCCCCACCATGAAAGGTGGAATGTACATGTGCCTATATGTACATCCATGTGTACAGCAATGGATGTGTACATGTATGTGTATAGATAGGCATATATAATATATATATATATATATATATATCTATAAATAGATATACAGATATATATATACATATATATATATATATATATATATATATAGAGAGAGAGAGTGAGAGAGAGAGACACAGAGACACGGGGTAATATGTACCGCAACAGGTGTGTGGTGAACAAGGCATCGACTGTAGACAAGTGTTGCTACTGCAGTGCCATTCCACCTTCCCAAAACAGTGTACCCATCAACTAACACATAGGCAGAGATCTACCTAACAGTGAAGGTGTGATAAGGGAACATGGGACACAGGTGGATAGTAGCCTCCACTGTGATGAAGACAGTGCCACACTACACCTGTAATCTGTCTGTGTGTCATAACAATAGGTGTGTCATCTATGGAAGTATAGGATACGGTTCCCCTCTACTCATCACAATGCCCTGTGTGGTATGTACTTCACATGACAACCACACCAGATGAACAGGCCACAGACAGACCTCCCAAAGGGTAATACTGTCTGCAAACAGATTCCCTATGCAGACTGACTCACAAAACCACAACTACACTGTATTGCATACTGGCCACACAGAGGTGACCTCTGCCGGACATACAGAGGTATGTCACACCCATAGCTGGGTGAGAAACACCATGGCAACATATCACAACCCCTCGGGGTTACACGCTCTAGGGCCCTAAACCTTGTCAGCTCACTAAACAGCACATGCTGAAGGGATAGGTTCCCATCCAGACATATGCCATACACCGGAATAGACCACATAGCAATAGCAAACAAGGCTCCTCCTTAGCAGTTGTTATAAATACCCCTGAAGATTGTGTGGGAGATTGTTCATACACCCCAGGAAACACCTCTGTGGTTCAGGTTGGCAGGGGCAAGTGAAATCAAAGTACATGTGTGTCAAAGGCCAGAGTAGCATATGGCTAGGCTGCTGTAGGCCCTAGGGCCAATAGCATATCACCTACCTATGACAGTATGCACTCACACATGTACTTAATGCAGTAGCTGCTATGTGAGGTTGAATGAGTGTAAAGCTAAATGTGTGCAAGGTGTGCAAATGTGTGATAGCTTAGTGTGATGTTGTATCTGACATGGTAGTGCCTAACCTAGCTGTGAGGACAGCAACTGACGTGTACTGTACTGTTAGGCAGACATAGTAGTACGGCATATGATGTGACGTAGTTCTCCGTTGATGAATGTGGTGTCTCATTGTAGGCTAAAGCAACAAATGTATGCTTAGTGACTGATGCTGCAGGTGAATCCATCACCAGTATGAACTGTAGTACTACCTGAAGCTGTAGAGCTAAACAGCACAGGATGGTGTGCATTCACATTGCTTGGAAACACTGTCATGTGTGTTTCCTGTAGTCTGCACAGAGGACAGACTGTAGGCATAAGGGTGTGTAAGTAGTGGTACACAGCACCGTATGGTACACAGGTAATGCTCATCTGTGTTGGCATACAGTGGTGCGTTGTATGTTTGCCTGGTGTGTGTGTGATTATGCCTGTACAATGGCTGCAATCATATGTGTTACAGGGTTGACGAGTGTATCCAGCACCATCTATATTCTGTTACAGCAGTATGCCACCTATAGTAACAACTGTACACATCTGTTTGGCAGGGCTATGGCATCAATGAATAGGGTGTTTGAGTGGTACTACTGTACCTGTACTTCACATCCATTGCAATGGATGACATCTCTGTTCATGCATTGGTGTGATATACACCCCTGTCTTGAGGTTGTGCAATGTGTCACAAAGAGTGTGTCAGGTACTGTTGTATAGTGGTGTGATATATAGAGTCTGCCAGGCAGTATAAGTTAGTTGTGGTCTGAGAACCAATAAGTGTTAGTGAACGTGTGTAACCACTGACAGACAATAGGATGGTATATATGTCAGTAAAGTGATATATGTGGGTAAAGGTGTAAAGTGTGCCACAGGACACTCTCACACAAATTGATCATATCTTTTTCAGCCAGATGGCCCACCAATGTAATCCAGCTTACACTGCAGAAGAGGAAGAGGTGATAGTCAACAGCCTTTTGCAGCAGTACACCATGCTGTTCTCCAGAACCAGCCAGCACCAGCAGGAGCGGACTGCACTGTGGCATAAGCTTGTTAGTTAGGTAAATGACATAGACATGCATAACCAGACATATGAGCAGGTATGCCATCACTGCAGTGATGTAATTAGACAAATCCGGCGGTGTGCATCTAATATCCAATGACAGCAGCTTGCCACAGGTGGTGGGGTGGCCATACATCCCCCCCTCACCAGAGCGGAGGAGCTGCTTCTAAGCGTGGTGGCTCCTGGACAACAGCTACGGCAACCTCTGACATGTGTTGTAATGGAGGCCAGAGCCACCCAGCACATCCACCTGGAGCAAGCAGGTAATACGCCCTATCTGTAGACTACAGTTAACTGTATTGTTAGAATATGTGTACGTGAGATGTGTACTGTGTGTTTAGCAGTTCCGCTGCCTACTGTTGTGCAATACGGATAGTTTTTATAATATCCCTATACCTGTGACTGTTGACTGTTGTTGTACTGCAGTTTAGCATACCCACTGTAGCAATGCCACAGTTGTGGCCACGGATGAACCCTCTCATATTCTCGTAGGTCCCTCTGGTGTAATGGCAGGGCAGCCAATCCATGCTGGTGAGAGTGTTATACCTGCAGTGTTGGTAATGAAATATGCATGTCATAGGTGAGGTGTAGGCCATGTACATGTAACACACCTACGCATAATGCATGCCGTGCATGTTTGCTGTGAGACATTGCACAGCACAGTAATGTCAGTAGCTTCCTCAATGACATGCAATACACAGAGCATGACACACAGTTGTGGCAACCCCGTACTGCACATTGGATAGGCATAGTTGCAACACCTGTACACAACAGAAGACATTTATCACATGCAGTACACAAAGTCATGCTACATATGGCATCACCACACACCCGCTGTAAGGTCACACGTCAGTATCCCACATGTCATCCACACACACATGATGTACTTCGGGGTAGAGGCCTATCATGGGGCTGTGCAACAGTCTTCAACACATAACACAGTCATGTTAGGCAATGCTCCCTACTGGGCACCTCATACACCTATGTACAAAGTGGCTGTGTAATAGTGAACGTATCCACGGCACTGCAGTTCAGGTACAGCATGCTAGGCAGTGGTCTGTCACACAGTAGTAGCCGTGAGTGACCACAAGATGCATGATGATGATGATGGCACATGGTACTACACCCCATCCAGTTACAGTGACCACAGTACTACACATAGCAGTCATTGCTGTGCACCTCATTGTTCTGTGTGTGCAAACATATGCACCTATACACACCATGCATAGCATGTTGTGTGTGTGCTTACATATGGTAGTATACACATTTTGCACAACAGATGCCATCTGTACAAAGTGTCACATATATGTCCTGGAATGCTATTGGGTGTATAGGTCACATGACACACATTGGGTATGTGTGGTGTTAAATGTTGAAGTCGTGTAGCATGCCATGTCATGGCTGGCAACAACATATCTGCAAGATGTCCCACACTCACCATAACCACTGTGCAATGTCCATGTCATGCATTGGGATTCCTTCACATCTACATGCACCACTCATCCCATGTCTGTACATTGCATGCATTTGCTACACCTGTGCCCATTATTATGTGATATGGATACAGACACTGTCATCACACATGTCAATCTATGTGTAACACAGATGACACATGCAGCCATGGTATGTATACCATTGAGTGATGGTGCACATGACATTGCAGAGCAAATAATACTTGCACAGCAATGTAGTGTCCATGTACACATTGTGTTCCAGGGTGTAGCCAATCACTGCACAACTACACACATGCATCAAAGCCATGTATAATGTCATTAGAAAGGGCTGTCTACCCTTGCACTGCATGGTGTTGAGCAACACATGGTCTGCCTGCTGACACGTGTGTGGTGACTGTTTGCCTTGAGATACTTTCACCCACCATCAACCACTATTGTGTATGTGTTGGATTGCTGGTGTGTGTGTGTGTGTGTGTGTGTGTGTGTGTGTGTGTGTGTGTGTGTGTGTGTGTATGTGCTGTGGTGAGCAGTGTATTTCTGTGCATGTGTGCATGTGTGCATGTGTTCATATGTTCATGTGTGCATGTGTGTTAACATCATGTACAGATTGTAAAGTGCGTTTCCTGTCATCCTTCCACAGGTACTGTGTTAGGCGTGGCTGAGTGTAACAGGGAACCTGATGTCACCACCACTAATACTGGAGATGATGAGACATGTATTGTGGCACAGGAAGGTCTGACAGAGTCTGTCATTGGTCCACCAATCGACAGTACACAGCGGTCAACCTCATCTATGCGCACACTCATACTGCCAATACATCCCCCGTCACCAATGGCTGTAACTGAGGGACAGCATACAGCTGGCATTGACCAGGAGAGTGTGGTACCTATGGCATGTGCATCCCCACACAGCAGCCATAGCCAGATTACCAGAACGGTACCACATAAGCGGATGTCCAGGGTTTCTCGGGGGAGCACCACTGGTCGTACTGCCCCTGGCAGATGTGCCCCGGAGGTATTACAACCTCAAGTATGTTCTGGGCTGTAATGCAGGCACAGGCACATATGGAACGGTACACCTGACAGGGAGTAAGGGCACAGAGGGCCCATTACACTGCTATCAATGACAGCATCCGTGACCTTGCTGGTGCCATCCGGAATTACACTGAGGTCATTGATAGCCATTGGAGGGAGACATTAGATGTCCTCCACAATGTGTTAGCCATGAGCCAGGACCATGCGGGAAGGATGAGAGGCTGACACGGACGCATGCCAGCAACAGCATCAGCTGCCATTCGTCACGGATGGATCACAGATCACAGACGCTCCCGTAGTGGCAGTACCAGCCCCAGCAATGCTGGGGCTGGCCTGTCCATTGACCGTCCTACTAGACCACGTGCACGTGGCACTGGCCAGTCCCAGCAGGGACATGGGTCCAGACATCAAACCTCTACCTCTGATGATAGCACCCAGTCAGGGTTGGTACCCGATACTGCCCGTAGCACCCCTGCTAGGCACAGGTACGGTGTCCATGACCGGAGACAGTGATCTGTACAGCCTAGCAGGTACAGTCTGTGGCTGTCCCACAACCGCCCATATATGGCAGCCACATGGTGGAGTTGTGTGCATGCACACACACACACACATTTACCAGACAACTAGGGCTCACACATACACGCACACATTACATCAACATTGGGCCATGTAGTACTGTTGTCCCTCACACACATACACACACACACACACACACACACACACACACAGACATGCCGATTGGATGGGTCAGTGTCAGGCTCTGGCAAACCTACAACACACCCTGTGCATATGATGACACCTGTGCCACCTCCTGTCATCTGTCACATTGATGCAGGAATAGGCTAACATGGTTCTGATGCACAGGGTGACATAATAGCAGTGTAGCAATAGTAGCAAGTTGTCAACAGGAAGGTGTACTGATATCCTTGTAGGTATGTCTGAGCAGCCATTATGCATCACAGCTCTGATAGTCATTGTAGCATTGTTTACACCAGTGTTAGGTCTGAGTATGTATTGTCCACCCATGTGCCACTTGGATGAAGTGTACAGTGTTGACAGCATGTGTTAGTGAGTGGACAGTACGTGTGTGATGTGTGCATTACAAATTAGCAGGTGTACATCTGTGAACATGGTGTGTGCACACTGTCTGCATGTACGTGCATAGTGGACACGTGGGATGTGCGACATACCCTGTTCTACACATTGTTAACATCTCATGGTATCTTTCGATGGCCAGTATGCATTCTACTACAGATATGTACTAACATGGGTACACATGTGTGTATGACATGGGTTGGCACTATGCTGTGGGTGATACCGTTGATATCTGTCAATGATCTGCAGTCTGGCAGTATACACCACCTCAACAGCATGACTATGACCAATCATTGCATGATGTCCTGACAAATGACTCACAGTTGTAGGGAACTCAGTAACAGTTGGATCCTTCCAGTACTATACTATGACAGTAACCAGTGATATTGTCCGCCACACATTCCTGGGACCACACCAGTGTGGCATAAAGCCCTGTTCAGTACATGCAAACATACTAGGGATATGTCCATCCACATCTGGTAATGCATGCATTGGCCTACACTGCATTCCCCAGATGGGACGCATATCCTACACAAGGGTATCATACAGACAGATACCTGTTGTCTAATACATGCTGTATAGCAGTACGCCGTCTATGGCATGGTCATCCACATTTACTATACATACTATCCCGACAGTACCACATAGGTGGTAGCCCTGAACACGTATGTTGGGTACCAATGTGTACAGACAGACACGTGTTGTGTAATCTGTCCCTTGGTATCCACATATCCATAGGTATTGTCGGGTCCCTCTGTGTTTCACATAACAGATTAGGGGCCTGCATGCATATCCACAGGGCTGGTGCACACCTATCATGACTGTCCATTATTGCCAGTTGTTGTGTACGAACATGTCTAACATATACCCCAGCAATTATCCTCACTCACAGTACTCTACAGTACGTGTCATGGATGTGTGTGGCAGGGGTGTCCTTGGCCACGGGTCACTACATTGGCCGGTCTTGATGCAGACATACATATGTGGCCTATGATTTGTGAAACAGTGGCACAATCTGTCAAAGGTTACAAATGTATTCATGTAGTATGCAGGCTTCACACCTATGTACTGATTGAGGTCACATGTACACAAATCTATTTGACACGCAGATACCCAATGTGTGCAATGCACATACTGTTTGAAACATGTGTCATACCATAGTAAAAGCGAAACCCACACTGCATTGACCACCTGTGGCGCACATACTCAGCATTTGCAGGATTCAAACTCCTACCTGTGTTATGACACTAATGAGATACGCATTAACACGATGCACTATTTGCTTTAATGGGTGCATTCATTTCAAAAGCTCTATTTGTAGTATGCTGACATCATCACACTTGGCAAAGAGGGATTCACCACTCCTAATGTATTTCCACAGTCTCCATAAAAGCCACTCCTCTCAAAGGAAATCACACCCATACAGACACCTCTCCCCCCACACATACACTTGGCGATTGCAGGATTCAAACCCCTATTTGATTATGTTCTGACACTAGTGAGATACGCATTAACACGACGCGCTATTTGCTTTACTGGGTGCATTCATTTCAAAAGCTCTATTTGTAGGATGCTGACATCATCACACTTGGCAAAGAGGGATTCACCACTCCTAATGTATTTCCACAGTCTCCATAAAAGCCACTCCTCTCAAAGGAAATCACACACATATATACTTGGTGGTTGCAGGACTCAAACCCTAGCTGACTATGTTATGACACTAGTAAGATACACATTAACACGACGTGCTATTTGCTTTACTGGGTGCATTTATTTCAAAAACTCGATTTGTAGGATGCTGACATCATCACACTTGGCAAAGAGGGATTCACCACTCCTAATGTATTTCCACAGTCTCCATAAAAGCCACTTCTCTCAAAGGAAATCACACACATACACACACACCCCCACACACTTGGCATTTGCAGGACTCAAACCCCTACCTAACTATGTTATGACACTAGTGAGAGTCACATTAACACAATGCAGTATTTGCTTTACTGGGTGCATTCATTTCAAAAGCTCTATTTCTAGGATGCTGACATCATCAAACTTGGCAAAGAGGGATTCACCACTCCTAATGTATTTCCACAGTCTCCATAAAAGACCCTCCCCTCTCAAAGGAAATCACACACACCCACATACACTTGGCATTTGCAGGACTCAAACCCCTACCTGACTATGTTATGACACTAGTGAGATGCGCATTAACATGACACGCTACATGCTTTACTGCATGGTCTCTATTCACATGATATGTTTGTAGGTTGCTGACATCAGACTGGACATGGTTATGTGTGTGCACGTAGTGTTATGCAATCCCACAAATGAACCTTGTGGGTCAGCAGGTGTGAACATCTTGAACAGGAATACACAATTCATACCTGGTGTGATCCATCTGTGGACATATTACCATTCCTTCATATGACAATACATATTCATGCACGGATTGTAGGTTTTGTGGATACCACATGTGTCTGTAATGTTGGTACAGTGCTATTAAAGCTCTATGTGGGACCTGTGTTGCTCCTGTCAGTGATGTTTGTAATGGGTGGCTGCCTTGCAAGATATCTAGCAGGTTGGGGGAACATGATGTGCTCATGAACATACCACAGACGTTTGTGTTGTGTGTTTGTCGGTTTACAATATCTCTGTTCCTGACTGCAATCATGATGGACTCCATGGACTAGCATTTTGGACTTCCTAGGCTTATAGGAATATAGTTCCCATGGTGTGTTGTGCACCAACACCTGTGGGGTGTGCCACATGTTGCTGTAACACATTCAATGGTGTAAGATCCTGTAGAGAGTGTGAGGCTCAACAGACTGTTCAGGTGCAGTGTCTGTTTGTCCTGTCGTTCACTTATGACACATATGGGGAAACATTGTTATCCACATGATGGGATTCATTTGGCATTGTGGGAACCAGTTTACACATTGTACATGTGATATCTCCTGGTATGATGTTAGGGCCTTTTGTCACTGGGAGGTGGGTATGTATGTATGTATGGGCCTGTCTGACAGGATGTTGACATTGTCAGTTAGGTACAGTTGACCCTGACTCAGGACATATATGACTGTACATCAATATTTCTCACCTAGCTAAAGGAGGTGTAATGTTTCTGTCTGTACTCCTTTGCAGATTATCTTTCCACAGCAACAACAAACCTGAACACTAAAACCCTGTTATATTCTTTTACACACTTGACACACTACTGATCCTTTGTGATCAGTCAACAGTGTATGTCATCATCATATCCTGGCATGTCCAAAGGTTGGTTTTGTGTGTACTCTCCAGTCCAACTGGTGCATATTGGAATTCTGACGCATTGTTACAACTGCCTTATGTACACAGGTAACACTGTCCTCCTACCAACTAACTCAGATATCTGTGAGAGGTGCAACTGTATAGACAGACAGGAGGCTGAGCTCTCCCTAGCCATGACTGGCACAGTCTATCGGGTGGTGAAGGTAACCACACACACCACAAATACAGTCACACATGCACCTATGACCACAGCAAACCATATACATTGACACACAATGACATACTTGGAGCATCTAAATGTACTCTGCCTAAGCAGCCGAGACATCCAAAGCAGACACACAAACAACTTTTAACGCACAACCATACACACATATCATCACATAGTTCACAAAGTCATTGTGCCACACAGTCACTGCCCTTAGGCCTACACAACACACCTCATACAACTGTATTAGGTGAGTGTAATTGTCGGTCACACTGACATCCCACTCACCAGGCTGAACAAGGTGAAGTGTATTGTGTGCCAGGATATACCGCATGACACATGCACTGTTGTCAGTCCACTGCAAGTACAACTATGGCTCCATCATTGTGCATTCCGGTGTGTAGACCCTCAGACGTTCCTCCCTGGACTACATGACAAGAGACATAGAGGGGCTCTCTGATCATGTAGGCCAGGACAGTTTGACCCTGACCTTGTGTAGCATCTTACCCTCAACAAGTACTATGTCACAGTATACAGATGACATGATCAGTTTTAACAGTTGCCTAACATATTGTCATTCACAGGGGATCCAGTGTCTGTCAGCCTGGGATTACGTGCTCAACATGCCATGTACATTCGCTATGGACGCCATGCAGCTGTCACTCCTAGGCTTTCACAGACTGCCTTAGGCTCTTGACACACACATAGTGGCTGTTTGAAGCAAGAGTCGGATGACATAACCACAGCCATAGACATTACAGGGTACAGGAAATGGAGAGTGATGGTGCTCAACAACTGATGTCTAACCCCTTGATTTACATACCAAGTGGATCTGGGGACTCACACAGATGGTATGCACAGTTTGGCTATGGTGACCCCAGCTATCCTCAGTTGCTTACTGCCTACTTGGATGCAGTCTGTGCCTTTTCTTTGATGCCATGTCCATCACAGCATTGATGGACAGGCTCCACATGAGGATATCACAGTCCCTTACAGCTACATGCTCCAGGGACAGGTACATGAGCAATGATGTTAATAGGAAATGCTGGAGGGGCATATTACCATCACAGAGGCTCCACTCACTCAGGAATGTGATCACAGTACCACATATGCACAGACCCATGCTGAACACCTACAGGTGACATCTTCACAGGTGGACGGGTGATCGTATGTTTAGCCCTGGGATATGTTATGGGTCCTTGCTAGACAGAGGCAGAATGACATGAACATATGTGAGATATCTTGTGTGACCTACTATTGACAGGCACAGTCTACTGATCTAGCGTGATTGCCGACTACAAGCACACTGTGGCTAGGCTTCTACATACCCTAGGGCAGATAGCCTAGTGTCAACCTCTGAATCTATGCTAATGTTCAGGATGCACATTGTTCAGTGATGGTACTGATTGCAGGTTTTGTTTCTTCTTTGCTTTACCACTTCCTATGAACAACCTAGGTTTCTGCATTACATATTTGATTGTGACAGCATTTCACTATTTTATATTGTGTCTGTTGTCATATCACTGTGTGCACATGGTGGATTGGTGAATATTGCTAGGTTTCTGGGTTGACAGTTGCAACTGTGGGATATGTGTGGCCCACTGCTGTACTCAAACTTTACCTAAGTGTGTGAGCATGCCCAGTTCAGACTTTCAGTGTTTTGTTGCCTGACATTTGTCTCATAGTTTCAAGTGTGCGAGCATGCCCAGTGTGACCTTGCAGTATGTTTCTGTCTGTGCTCCACTACGTTTGTTGATGTGTGTGAACATTACCAATATTAACATTTATACTATATGTGTGTTGAATATCAGGTTCTATTATTACTGCAGGCCTCACCTTTGTGTCTTGACTCGACAGGGATTATGCTATGCATGCAAGGTTTCCATTAGATACTTAGCATTGACTTATCAACATTTTTCATGCAAGCTGACCATTGACATACTGCCATGGTTTAGTGGTGCTGTTCTCTGACTATAGTGGACTGTATCCTGGGTTCAAGGACTGTCACTGCTTCATATTTTCATACATGGCAGAACAGACTGCTTCAAGAATAGTGAAGCAAATATGAACTTGTTAACCTGCTTTTGATGAACTATACCCACATTTGACCAGACTTGCACAACATTGCTCAATGTTGCCCAACATTGCTGGACAGTGCACAATATTGCTGAACATTGCCTGTAGTTGTGCTACCTAGTGTGTGTAATTTTGTTCACATATACTAAATAGTGGTGAGAGCTGTTTAGCAGTGCTTTATATTGCTTAACACATAGCAATCATGCCTCAGGTGGTGCTGCAGGGCTGCCTATGTCAGATGCACATTTTACACTCTCTATACATGTTTGTTAACAGGTAGTGTCAAGTTAGGCATCGCTTTTACTGTATGTGCGAGTCGGAGAGAGGTATCATTTTCAGGGTTACTACTGAGCCAGTGTATATGCTATGCATTGCCTCTTTGCCAAGGCCAAAGCATACTGGGCACGCCTCCTTCTGCCTACTGGGGCAGGCTCAGGTTGTTCCTCCACCAAGTCATGCTCTGCCTGCGATGGCCTTGGCAATGGTGGGGGGGGCTGTTGTGCCCGACCCTATGCTGCATCTGCTGCAGCTGTTTTTGCAGGATTATATTATGAGCATTGTACATACCATGACTATTTCGGTACATGTAGTTGGTGAGTACTGCAAGGCTCCACCAGATGTGTCCAGGCACCAGAACCGTGACTTGAGCAGCCCAAACACACGCTCAATTACATTTCGTGTTTGTGCGTGTGCCTCATTATGGTGTTCCTGTTCAGGTGTCTGTGCATTTCTGATGGGTGTCATCAGCCACGGCTCGAGTGCATATCCAGCATCCCCCACTAGGTGACCATGAGGGATGTCCCCATTGGTAAATGTCTGGTACAGCTGTGTCAGATGCCAGATATGGGAGTCATGGTAGCTTCCAGGGCAGCCAGCACACACATTCATTATTATGCCCTGGCATCACACATGACCTGGCAGTTGATGGAGGGGTAACCCTTGCGGTTATAGTAGACCTTACCCCGCTCACCGGCTGGTGCTTTGATGCGAATGTGCATGCAGTCTATTGCACCCACTACCTCAGGGTATTCGGCTATTTGCTGGAAGAGATGCATATTGCTGGCCAATACCTCACGGGAATTGGGGAAATATACATGATCACCGACATGTGCTGCCATGGCATTCAGGAACTGGTGCAGTACCCTAGATGCTGATGCCTGTGAAATCCCCATCATATCGCCAGTTGGTCTCTGGAAGGTACCTGTTGCTAATATTCTTAGGCCAACACATACCTTGGTTTCCACTGGGATGGGTTCCCCTCTGTTGGTTCTGTGTGTGAGGCGTGGCCTGCACAGCTCAACAATTTGCTGCAGGAGCTCTCTGTCCACTCTATAGCGCTCCACTATCTCCAGCTCATGTAGCCCCTGGTAGGTTACCCTGGGTCTGTACACTCTTCTCATTCTCCTCACTGTGGGTTGCTCAGCAGCATTCGCATTGTCACCACCCTCAGCATGTTGCATATGTCGCCTTATGACAGCAATGGCAGCCCCTAACATTTCTTTGTCTTAGTAAAGCTTTTTCAGTTTTCACTTCTATTAGCTTACTGCAGTGTTGCAGTGTGTCTGAGAAAAACATACTGGAATATTTTTTGCTGAGTTTTAAGTGCTGGGCTGGGCTAGTGTAATGCCTGTGTAATTGGCTGATTCTGATTGTTTTCACCCGCTAGCTCTGCTAATACTCCCTGGTTAACTTCCTACTATTTGTTGTGCTTCCATTTCCATTTCTGTTTCCTCAGGGGGCAGCGCCGCGCAAACACGTGCACACCAGCTCACACGCGCGCACACTTGCTTACATGGACTAAAACTTGCTTATTCCTATTACAACGCGTGCACACCAGCACAAATGCACTTACAACTGTTTACACAGCCTTACATATGCTTACTTAGGCCTACACGCGCGCACACACGCTTACACGCATGCGCACTGTCTTACTCGGGTTTACTGGCGCGCACACGCGTGCATGCATGCTCAGCATTAAACTTTGGTGTTATCCACAGCATACACCTTCGGTTTCTTGACTTTACCTGGCCTACTTGTTGACACACCTCTTTCACTATTATGTAAATGTAAGCTGCCACATGCCACTCTGCCCCAATGAGATGCACTCCTTTCATACATATCCCCCTGGTCATGTCATCTATCTTCTACTCTGTTACTCCCCTTATCCTACTCCTACACTCCACTGACTGTGCTCATTTGCTATGTGAACTTGTGATTCACTATCATAACTCTCATTTGCATGGGATTGCCTAGTAATGCTTATTTACATCTCTTAGACTGAGCTTCCCCCCTTAGCAACCTCTACTCGGTGGCTATGTTGTCTTCAGCCTGCCATTCACTTGCATTGTAAATTCATTTTAGCTATGAAATCCACATCTGTGGATCTTAAGTATTCATTTTCTGCTTTTTAGGGTGCAGCACATTTGTGCGGCGCTGCGCTACTGTTAAACCCCGGAGATCGGGATTAAAAAAAAAAGTTGTTTTTTTTTTATTTTGCATCACTTCCCATTGGCAATGGACATATTTTTGTCCATTGGCATGCTTCCTTCTGTGAATGCATGCTTTTTTTGCTGCTGACACGGCTCCGTTTTGCTATTTGCAGAACTGTACTCAGTTATTAACTGAGTACATTTCTGCAGATAACACTACTCCTACTCGGACAGGTTCGGGTTTCCTGGATCGCAAATTTACCTCATTTGCATGGCTTTCACCTGCAATTGAGGTAATTTGCATATCCCATCCCTGTCTGTGTAGGACTAGTTTAGGGAGCTCAGTTGCACGCACCTGCCGGCTGTTCCTGGATCGCTCGGTGGACATGTTGGCTTGCTGGACTCTTACTCTACTCTTAGACTCCGTGCAAGCCTTCGTGAATCTGGCCCTTTGTCTTCTTACTCTTCCTCGGCCTCTCAAAGGCCTTTGGCACAGTTTCCCATTCCTTTATCTCTCCAACCTCTCCAACTTGGGAATCTCACCCATCCCTAAATTGGTTTTCAAACTATCCCTCCAATAGGCAGCAATCCACCAAATGGCAACACTCCTTCTCTCCATTCCTAAACATGATTACAGGGGTACCCCAAGGATCTATACTGGGACCCCCTATTTAGCATATTCACACTGTCATCCAATCTGCAGATGATTCTACAATCATCTGCACTGCCAAATCCACATCTGAACTACAACACTTTACCCAAAATGCCTTTACATCAACCGAAACTTGGATATCCAAAAAACATATTGCCCTAAACCTTAATAAAACTAAACTTCTAATATTCACCCCCCAAAAATCCACCCCCTCTTAAAAAGAGTGAACTCTGTCCTCTCCCAGAACAATACTATCATTGAAGTTGTTTCCTGTACCAAACTGCTAGGTGTTTGAAAACCTGACATTCGACCTGCATATCCACAGCAACATCAAAAAAACTCACCAAAACTGGGTATTCTCTACAGACATAACTACTTCCTTAATCTCACTGCAAAAAATGCTCTAGCCACATCCTTCCTGCTACCTTCTCTCTTATATGGTGCATCAATCCTTACCAATATCCAGTCTTCCCTGAAAACCAAACTTGACTCATGCTACAATAAGGTTGCTAGATTTGTAACTAATACAACATTTTCAGACCACCACTGTTCATTGCTATGACAACTAAACTGGTTCGAACTTCCACACTGTCTCACTTACCTACAACTAACTACTGCACATAAATTTATATACACACCAACAGTCTGCCTTCTCTTTCTTTCTTACTGACTGTGTATCACCCAAACAGACCTCTTAGATCAGAAAACAAACCGCTGCTCAAAGTAGAAAAAAAAACAAATCTCTCAGCTGGTCAGATGCTCTACTGTTCTACTGTCTCAAAACTATGGAACTCCCTCCCACCTTCACTCAGAATCACAGCAATCCTGCTCTCTTCAAGAAGTTCCTCAGACAACACCTCTTTTCTCTCTGGTTATGTACTTGTGCCTGTACAACACTCCCCAAAATGTGACTCCTTCCACTGTAACTCCTTGCCTTATTCATTCCTCACACCTGCATCCTTTTCCATCTCTCACTTACCTTAACTGACTGCATATGCACTTCTCTGTCTTGATATATTTCACTGCTCATGCCTGTATACCTCCATCAGTTAATAATCATACAACTGATAGTCTATTCATGTCATCTCATTAACTGTAATTTTTGTAACTGTTCCATCCAAATATGTACTGTGTAGGCAAATAATCTGTTCTCTGTGCTCATATTACTTCAAACATTGTGACTGTTTATACAATGTACTGTGTATTATTCCATGTATGTAGTTTTAATCTGTGACAATATGCTTTGTGCTCATATTATCCCAAGCACCGTGACTGTATATACACTGTACTTTTTGTTTATTTCATGTATGTACTGTTTAAACTATGTGGAGCTTTTCTCCCCGGGCTTCCACTGAAAATGGGCTCATCTAGGCCCAATGGACCTTCCCGGTAAACAAATGCAATAAATAAATAAATATGGGCTACCACTTTATCAACTACCAAGTCTTGTGTAATGCCAAGAGAATAATCTTGAACATGTGTGCTGGCAAACTTGGCAGTTACCATAACTCACATATCTGGCACACCTCCCAACTGTACCAGATGTTTGATAGAGGGGATATCTCACAGTGGCATTTATTGGGGGATGCAGGCTATTGTGCACTGGAAATGTGGCTGATGACACACACACACACACACACACACACACACACACACACACACACACACACACACACACACACACACACACACACACACACACAGAAGAATGCCATAATGAGGCACATGCTCAAACACGAAATATCAAAGAGAGTGTTATGAGGCTGCTGAAGTCACGGTTTCAGTGTCTTGATACATCTGGGGGAGCCCTGCAGTACAATCCAGAGATATGTACAGAAATATTCACAGTATATGCCATGCTACACAACATAATCCCCTATGAAAACAGCTTCAGCAGGATCAGCAAGGGGAAGGGGCACACATCCCACCACCAATGCCAAGGTCACCACAGCCACAGGCAGATGAGGTGTCACAGGGGAACCACCAGCTACTGTGGTTGTAGGCAGATGTAGGCATCCTCAGTATGCCCTTGCATTGGCTAAGTGACAACACATAGCACACTCACTCACCACCTAGGGCCCTAAAACCTTCCTCCTACACACATACATATAGTAATATTGATGCCAGGCAACTCATATAACCGTTACCTCACCATGTATTTGCTGTGTACTACTTGCATCAGACAAAGTTAACCCTGAACTAAAACTGTGTCAGTTTCTGCATTTCCAAACCTGATTAACCACTATCATTTACCCTTCTCTTACCTCACTATCCTTAACCGCTTTTTAACAAGGCGCCTCGCCTTTGTAACTGACCTATATTTTTTATTTTTATTTTTATTTTATTTTACATTTGTTGACCGGGATAGTCCGACTGGATTTATGTCCATTTTCAGCGGAGGCCCGGGGAGAAAAGCTCCAAGAGTAGCAAACTGAGTTAGAGTTTCAAAGACAATTATAATTCACAACACATTAACAAAAAGATTACATAGTAACATACAGGATGATGGAGAATAGACACAGTACAAATATTTTCAATAAATGCTAGGACACCTGATCTCTAAACGTAGTCAGGGGTTCAGCTAACCAGGATTAATGCAATGACAATTCCGTATTGTCCCCAAGTATACTTTAAGTTTCGCTTTAAATTGACTTAAAGAGGAGAGTGAGATAATACCAGAAGGCAATTTGTTCCATGCTCTACCTGCCGAGTTGGTGAGGAGAGAATCACCGGCTAAATTATTAGATTTACAGGTCTGGATGAGGAGTCGGCTGGATGAACGCAGTGATCTAAGGTTGTTACACGGGGTAACAAGTTTTTTTAGCGAAGGGGTGAAGTCAGGGTTGTATATTATTTTGTGGGTAAGAACTAATAAGTTGTATGATATTAAATTTGGTAGCTCAAGCCATTTAAGTTGGGTTAGATTAGTACAATGATGGGTCCTGAAAGGTAACCCAGTAACAAACCTAGCAATATGATTATAACAGATGGTAAGTTTATTCATGACAGTTTTACTGGTATTATAGAGAACAGGGGATGCATACAAGAGAGTAGAGAGAAGGTGAGTTTGAGCAATGGCAATTTTGGCTTGGGGAGTCAGGAAGCATTTTATTCTGTATAGCGAGCCTATTTTCTTATTAATAGTTTTTATCATTTGGTTTACATGTACATCAAATTTTAGGTTGTTATCAATAGTTACCCCTAGTAGTTTTGTAGAGAGGTCCGAAGAGATTATGGTCCCATCCTTGGCTTGGATTGTAAAGTTAATGCTGTTGGACCTTTGAGTAGGTAGAAATAACAGCATTTTGGTTTTTTTGGGATTAAGTATCAGGCGACGACTATAGAGCCAGTTTTCTATTTTGTTAAAGGTGGATTGGGTCAGGATTTGTAATTCTGTGGGGTTGTGCTAGAGCAGATCAGCGTAGAGTCGTCTGCATATTGAATACAGCTGGCATTAGGAATGACAGTATTTAAGTCATTGATAAAGATAGAAAATAATAGTGGTCCCAATATGGATCCTTGTGGGACACCCAGTGTATTGGGTAATAATGTAGAGAGTTTAGTCTGCCATAATACTGCCTGTTTTCTACCAATTAGATAGGAACTAAACCACTGAAGGATTTTAGCATCTAGACAAAGTGATTGCAGGGTATATATTAGAAGTTTGTGGTCCACCATATCAAAGGCTTTGGACAGGTCCAAAAATAGTGCGGAGGAGATATTGTTATTATTTCGATGGGTATTAATGGTATTGGAGAAGACAAGTAGGGCTGAGGTAGTACTATGGAGAGGTCTAAAACCATGTTGGGTGTCTGCCAGTAGATTGTTGGAAAGAAGGTGTTGCATAAGCTGCTTTTGAACACACTTTTCCATTATCTTCGCTAGAGGAGAAAGTATAGAAATGGGCCTGTAATTCGAGAGCTCGGTGGAAGTGCCACCTTTATGGAGAGGAATTACATAGGATATCTTCCAGATATCAGGTATTATAGCCTCTGCTAAAGAACGATTGATAAGTAATGACACAGGGTAGGCAATGGCTTCAGCTGATTTTTGCAAGTATTCAGCTGGGAGTTGATCAGCGGAGAGTGTGGTAGGTTTTAGTTTTCTGAGTAATTTGCAGATAAATGAGGTGGCTACTGGTTGAAAGTTAAATAAGGGAAGATTATTAAAGGTGGGGGAATCAAGTTTGTGGGAGCTGAGTGGCAGTTGGCTGGAGAGGGCTTGGATTGTCTCAGTGAAGAAGCGGTTAAAGCTGTTAGAGACTACATCTGGGGGTTTATCGATGAGCGTGGCTGGGACAGGGGTGGTGGAGCGACCAGGGTGAAGTAGATTGTTTAGTCCAGCCCAAAATTTTTGTGGGTGGTTTTGATGTTCTGTCTGCAGCTTATGATAGTATTGTCTTTTATCAAGTAATATTTGTCTTTTGGTGTCATTCCTAAGTTGTCTATAGTTATTTTGGTCGAGAGGGAGTTTAGTGGTTCGCCATGTGGTCCAAGCTTTGTTTCTAAGTTTGATTTTGAGCCTGGTCTCTTTTGAGAGCCATGGAACATCTACTGTCTTTGTTTTCTTTGAGCGAATAGGAGCATGAAGATTAAGAATTTCTAGGAATTTTTTGTTGAAATACAGCACCGCTTCGTCTAGGGGTAGAAGTTTTAGTATTGCCCAGTTGCAAGAATTTAATTCTAGTTGAAATCTGGTCGGGTCAAATAGCTTTTTGTTTCTGACAGATCTTAGTAAAGGTTGTCTGGGAATGGCTATTTTGTGCTTAAGTATATAGGTGAGGTGGTGGTCACTTAGGCTATCAGGGAGGGTTCCAGATGTATATAGGTTAGGATGACTATTAATAAGCACCCAGTCAAGTATACTCTCTTTCTGGTTAGACTTGCCTATCCTAGTGGGGGTGTTAATAATTTGCGTAAAAGAGTGTAGGTTAATATGGGTGGAAGGAGCTTCCGGGGAACAGGTAGTCCAATCTATATTAAAGTCACCAAGAACTAAAGTTTCTTGTGGGTAGTGGCTAGATATCCAGTGAAGGATGGCTTCAAGAGTATCTATGTTATTGCCTGGGGGAATATACACACAGATTATGTAGATGAATTTATTAATGTTAATTTGAAGTTTGGAAATTAGGATTTCTGCATTGTTAATTTGAGGTGGTTGTATGATATCTGTTGAGACTATTAGATCAGATTTATAGAGTATGGCTACCCCTCCCCCTTTTCTAAAGATTCGGTCTATCCTATGTATATTATATCCTGGGAGTAAAATTTCATTATCAGTAGTGGTGGGTTTTAACCAAGTTTCAGTTAGGCACAGGATCTCTGGAGAGAGGTTAGTCAAGAGTGCATGAAGTTCATGCACCTTGTTGTTAATGCTTCTAATGTTCAGGTGACAAGTGAAAAGAGAATTGGCAGGGCGAGAGATTATAGGGTGGGAGCAAGGGTCTTTGTAAGGGGGAATGTGCAAGTCAGTGTTGGTTGGACCAGGGTTGGGGTGTATATCCCCATCTGATAGTAGAGTAAGTCTAAGTTTGGAGATAAGTTTCAAGAATTTATTTACAATTTTATAAGTATGCTTCAGTTTGGGGCTAATTTTTTTGAGGTGTATGGGTGTGGAAGTGATGAGCAAGAAGTTGGGTTCACCCAGCTACCCTGGATGTAAAAATAGTTAGGAATTTTAGTGTCAAAAGTAATGGTATCAGCTTTAGGAATTGAGAACCCTATGAGAGGTTGGGTTTCGTACAATGTTAAGAGATATGGGGCTAATAGTAATGGTACTAGGATGGAGTACCACATATCTATGGGTTAGGAGAGCTAGGGCCCTGAGAACCCACTTATATTTGAAAGAGAAGAGATGGGTAGCTATTGTATGAGAGTGAGGGGGGAGAGGTGGGAGTGGGCAAGTACAGGATCAATGAGATAGCAAGAGATTGGGTGAGGGGATTGAATAGAACGTAGAAGGTGATAGGAGCTAGTGTTTGTGGGTGTGGTTTATTGGCTATAAATGTAGAGGTAGCGGGGGCGGGTGGGATATGGGGGCAGGGAGGGGAGCGAACGGAGCGGGGCTAATGCACTGCTAGCACCTTTTGCAATATCTCCAATGGCCTGGTTAGGTAAGTTAGTGGAAATTTCTGCTATTAAGTGCACTATAGTGATTTTGGACGCTATGCCTCTAATTTAGAGTATGACTTTGTGAATAAAGTGACTGTATAGCTTATAAAGCTTATACAGCAACCACTATATCATTGTGGTTTATGCGAATTGCCAGGGGGGAAGCCTTAAATTCTGAGGAAACCTTGGACGCTATACTGCAGCTACCAGACCAATATATACAGAGCTGTGTGACCACCTTGTCTCAATCAATGAGGAGCTGCTTCTGTTTTATACTTTCAGCAGGGGGTGGAAATTGTTTCTTCCTTAGCCAGGAACTTGTGGGGACTTAGTCTCGAGGGAACCACCTAGGAGAGAAAGAGTCAGGCCAGTTTGCGATTAGAAATCAGGAAAATACAGTGTCTATTCTATCAACAGGAGGTAGCAGCAAATATATAATTTTCAAACAATAACTCCAAATACTGCCAGGACCTGTTAGAAAAACGATACTAGAATACTAAATTCTAGCCTCAAACATTGTCGCTAATTTAATTACATTAGCAGTAGCAGCAGCGACCTATATCTAGTATTGAATGTAGTCGCTAGGCTTAATTGCCTTACTGGTACAACAACGCTTCTTTATTTAGCTCTAGAGTGGGTCGCTAGGCTTAAATTGCATTATTTCCAAACAAGAATAGCCCTGGTCTACTTCTACACTGTCGTGCTAAATTACGCAAGTAGATTCCAACAAGAGAGACCCATAAGACTGTTAGTGCGCAGTTTCTAGGCTTAACTAATTAATAAATTCACAACAAAGTTCAGCGTTTAACTCTGAGGGCTGTCGCTAGGCTGAAATCTGTTAACTTGTTAGCGAAATCAAAAATAGCTAGGCAGACAATCGTATAGTGAAACACAATACGTTATGCAGAGTTAAGCAAGATTGTAGCAATCCTATCACAACAACAGTATATTTCCAGCTAAAGAAGTGGTAGCAAAATAAGTCACATTGAGTTTAGCAAAGGCATTCAAAATTAGTGAGGAAACAGCAATTTTGTCTATTTACAGCAGGATTCAACATACCAGTTCAGTGGGGATGCTGCCGATAGTATCCAGGTAGTCCTCAGGTTTGAAAATTGGCGGGTTTCTGTAGGTCTATATGAAACCTCGCTTACTTGGTGGGGGTGGAGTTATAATGTTTAACAAGCTTGGGAGCGGGGCTAATGCACTGCTAGCACCTTTTGCAATATCTCCAATGGCCTGGTTAGGTAAGTTAGTGGAAATTTCTGCTATTAAGTGCACTATAGTGATTTTGGACGCTATGCCTCTAATTTAGAGTATGACTTTGTGAATAAAGTGACTGTATAGCTTATAAAGCTTATACAGCAACCACTATATCATTGTGGTTTATGCAATGCCAGGGGGGAAGCCTTAAATTCTGAGGAAACCTTGGACGCTATACTGCAGCTACCAGACCAATATATACAGAGCTGTGTGACCACCTTGTCTCAATCAATGAGGAGCTGCTTCTGTTTTATACTTTCAGCAGGGGGTGGAAATTGTTTCTTCCTTAGCCAGGAACTTGTGGGGACTTAGTCTCGAGGGAACCACCTAGGAGAGAAAGAGTCAGGCCAGTTTGCGATTAGAAATCAGGAAAATACAGTGTCTATTCTATCAACAGGAGGTAGCAGCAAATATATAATTTTCAAACAATAACTCCAAATACTGCCAGGACCTGTTAGAAAACGATACTAGAATACTAAATTCTAGCCTCAAACATTGTCGCTAATTTAATTACATTAGCAGTAGCAGCAGCGACCTATATCTAGTATTGAATGTAGTCGCTAGGCTTAATTGCCTTACTGGTACAACAACGCTTCTTTATTTAGCTCTAGAGTGGGTCGCTAGGCTTAAATTGCATTATTTCCAAACAAGAATAGCCCTGGTCTACTTCTACACTGTCGCTAAATTACGCAAGTAGATTCCAACAAGAGAGACCCATAAGACTGTTAGTGCGCAGTTTCTAGGCTTAACTAATTAATAAATTCACAACAAAGTTCAGCGTTTAACTCTGAGGGCTGTCGCTAGGCTGAAATCTGTTAACTTGTTAGCGAAATCAAAAATAGCTAGGCAGACAATCGTATAGTGAAACACAATACGTTATGCAGAGTAAAGCAAGATTGTAGCAATCCTATCACAACAACAGTATATTTCCAGCTAAAGAAGTGGTAGCAAAATAAGTCATATTGAGTTTAGCAAAGGCATTCAAAATTAGTGAGGAAACAGCAATTTTGTCTATTTACAGCAGGATTCAACATACCAGTTCAGTGGGGATGCTGCCGATAGTATCCAGGTAGTCCTCAGGTTTGAAAATTGGCGGGTTTCTGTAGGTCTATATGAAACCTCGCTTACTTGGTGGGGGTGGAGTTATAATGTTTAACAAGCTTGGGAGCGGGGCTAATGCACTGCTAGCACCTTTTGCAATATCTCCAATGGCCTGGTTAGGTAAGTTAGTGGAAATTTCTGCTATTAAGTGCACTATAGTGATTTTGGACGCTATGCCTCTAATTTAGAGTATGACTTTGTGAATAAAGTGACTGTATAGCTTATAAAGCTTATACAGCAACCACTATATCATTGTGGTTTATGCGAATTGCCAGGGGGGAAGCCTTAAATTCTGAGGAAACCTTGGACGCTATACTGCAGCTACCAGACCAATATATACAGAGCTGTGTGACCACCTTGTCTCAATCAATGAGGAGCTGCTTCTGTTTTATACTTTCAGCAGGGGGTGGAAATTGTTTCTTCCTTAGCCAGGAACTTGTGGGGACTTAGTCTCGAGGGAACCACCTTGTCTCAATCAATGAGGAGCTGCTTCTGTTTTATACTTTCAGCAGGGGGTGGAAATTGTTTCTTCCTTAGCCAGGAACTTGTGGGGACTTAGTCTCGAGGGAACCACCTTGTCTCAATCAATGAGGAGCTGCTTCTGTTTTATACTTTCAGCAGGGGGTGGAAATTGTTTCTTCCTTAGCCAGGAACTTGTGGGGACTTAGTCTCGAGGGAACCACCTTGTCTCAATCAATGAGGAGCTGCTTCTGTTTTATACTTTCAGCAGGGGGTGGAAATTGTTTCTTCCTTAGCCAGGAACTTGTGGGGACTTAGTCTCGAGGGAACCACCTTGTCTCAATCAATGAGGAGCTGCTTCTGTTTTATACTTTCAGCAGGGGGTGGAAATTGTTTCTTCCTTAGCCAGGAACTTGTGGGGACTTAGTCTCGAGGGAACCACCTTGTCTCAATCAATGAGGAGCTGCTTCTGTTTTATACTTTCAGCAGGGGGTGGAAATTGTTTCTTCCTTAGCCAGGAACTTGTGGGGACTTAGTCTCGAGGGAACCACCAGTTCAGTGGGGATGCTGCCAATAGTATCCAGGTAGTCCTCCACCTATGTTTTTTTTTATATGCTGCTGTTGTTTTTTTTTTCCCAAGATGTGATGTATCTTTATATTGTATTTAGAACTCGACTATCTTCCTTTTTTGCATTAACAATGTTCATATGTCTGTTATGTACTTGGAGCTTTTCTCCCCGGGCCTCCGCTGAAAATGGACATGTATCCAGTCGGACTCTCCCGGTTAACAAATGTAAAATAAATAAATAAATAAATAAATTTACAAGGTAAGTCCTGAACATGGCGTGTATTGTTTAATATTATGACTGTGTGGTATATCCTAGTATTTCATTACTTGGTCCAGTAAGGTAGTAAAAGGTCAGAAATCTGTACAGAACTTACATTAACATGTCAGAGCAGAGACTTAGTTCAGTTATATGTGTCCATTACTAAGTAGTAGGCCTCAGGCATCTAAGATTCATGCAGTCATACCTCTCAAAAGTACAGATAATCTCTCCATGCCCTCAGTTTATCATCATATGTTTGAAGTGGAAAATGATTAAAGAGAGAGGTTAGAAAGTAATGATACACATTGCAGTTTCTGACTTCACAACCCTCACAAGATCGTTCACTATAAAGATGGGAAATTTTGATGCTATCAGCTGTCTAACTTTCCAAACCCAATATAAGCCAAAGGTACAATTACCAGTTTAACACCACAAATGCAGATATACTAAGCAGTAAGTCAGCTATGCACCCTGAGCATCATGCACAAAGCTTATATATCCCTCAATCCAAAAGATACAAAACAAGGACATGCACAGTTTTCATCACTTGCACAGGGTGATGTGTATGTAGGGGGAAGGACAATAAGTGTGTGTGAGTAAGAAGGAGAAGAAGGCAGACATGTGGATAAACCAACAAATAGCCAGTGAGACAAAATGAGTAACTGTTGTGTGTGTGTCTTTAGGGGTCCTCCAAGTGAAACTGTGTGTGAGTGTCTGCATTAACACAGCCAAGCTCTGTGCTGGCTCTACGTCTTGGTATGTCGATCAGGTGTGAGCCATGCATGGTAGAGGTGGCAGTTCACCTTTGTCATCCCCGACCATGAAAACTGGCTCTCCCAGGAGTTGCACTGGCATGTCCACACCCATGGTCAGATGCAGTGCTGCCACCTGAATGTGAATGATGTCTTCTGGATGAGCTTCCTTCACGGGGATGACCATGACCCCATGGCCTGCCACATCTGCGTGTGTACAGCACACTTACTGACAGAGCAGCAGAAGTACTGCCACTATGGGATCATAATCAGGGACTGCCATGTTGGCAGACAGCAGATGATTTTGCTAATCAACGCCCATGAGAATGTCGTTCCCCTCCCAACAGATGTTCCATCACAGACACTGCTCATTCCATGACAGAATGATAGTCACCACTCGGTCCATCACAGACACCCCTCATTTCAACTTGTCATTCATCTGATCCAATGAATCGGCAACATGGCGGTGGCAGTCATGCATGTCAGACTATGCCATATTCACAACCCTGAGCATTTGTCTGGAGCACCTATGGGAATGTGCCTGTGCCTGCATGACAGCCCTAAACATACATCATGGCAAGGAAAGAGACACCTGCTACAGGTGGAGAAGAGACATCAGGCCCTCTCTGAGCACCCTTATCAATTCTCTTGTGTGGCACCTCACCCACACTTTGGCTACAGACAGACTCAACAAGCACTGAAGCCACAGTAGCCACACTTCCCTGATCAATGTCCTCACCCTCCACCTATCCAATATCTGTGGTCTCACTGGAGTGGGTAGGTGTAGACCTACTGGCTGTGTCTGTTGAAAATACAGGGGATGGCTGTATGTCAACCTCTGTGTCAGATTCAACTTCTGCACCCCTGAATGTGCTTCAGTTTGGTCATCATCATCATCAGATGATGTTGATACACTGACATCAGGTGGCACAAGGCCCACACTCCCAGTGTCATGATTACCTGTGATAAAAAGCAAGAAACACAGGAATAAATTAATACCTGCACTACTATAGCGAAATATATGCTAACAAACTAACAGTGCTGCCACTATTACAGATAGTACAGCAATACACACAACAGGTCTGAGATCAACATCACACACTACAATATTTCTTTAAATTGCTCAGCAGTACTGACATAAATATGTTTGCCTTACCATCTGCAGATGAGATACTCCTCTGTAGTCCACACAGTCTTGGACAAAGTTAAGCAAGAAGTAAGGGAAACATCATCACAATTAACAGTAACACAGGGGTAATACATTTACCCCCTTTATATGTCCATTAACTATAATTTCAACAAATATGCTGCTGACAACTCTTACCTAAGCCTATAACTGTAGCAATCTTTAATCCACCCAAAAAAGGAGACATGACACAGAATTAACTTATTGATTTCAATTGTTTTACTATACAACAGTATTCAACTGTTCAGATACCAAAGCCTACTTGGAAGCTCCTCCTAGGATATGCTTACTGCCTCACAAACTGTTGCTCCATCATCCAGGACATACTGTACTGCACTCTCCTGGGAGCTCTTTGGATCTCTCATATTGGCCAGCAACTCTTCACTAAGGGTTAGTGGTTATTCCCTAGCAGCCCCTCATCTGGTAACCATCTGGTCATAGCTCACTGCAGCTGCTCTCCTCTGTACAGCTATGTTCATGTCAGTGGCCCTGTGGTGCACCTGCTCATATGTCCTGCCATGGCTACCCATAGCATTGACATAATCTTCTGTTTGCCACCATATGCACATCCTATGTGCCATATCTCCCCATCATCTTTCCAGCAGAAAAGCACCATGTTGCCTAAACCCATCCACAATCACCTGGTTCTCAACATCAGTGAAGGGGAGTCTCCTTGGATTGACATGCCCAGGTGGCATACTCATGGGTGTCCTAAAAGACAACAGAAGAATAATATGCATAAGTATCACATAACTACAAAATAAATGTTTTGAGATAAAACAAAAAAGGTAGCCAGTCAGTATTACCCACTGGAGAAACATAAAACAGTCTAGAAATGTGAAATACTAGCAACAGGCAGGACGCAAAACAAGGAGAGTAACAAGAGGAATATATCCTTGTTTGTTTCATGACAGTAACTCACTTTTGCGCCCAAAAAAGAACAACCTACCCTTGTTTGTGCCATACCAGTAAGTCACCTTTGCTACCCCTCTCACAAAAAAACAGTCTATCTTTATTTGTGCCATGTATTCTTCCTCTCTGACACTCCCACAAACACACACCCACTCTACGTATACTTAACTCTACTCCCCAACATTCCCTTACTATCCCTTCCTAATTCCTGACCCTCCAATCCTCACAATGTACCACTTCTACATTACCAACTCATTTCTAACCCTTCTCACTTTCTCACCGTCATACCACACTAAACTCTGTCACTCACTTATACATCCTACTATCACTAGCACCTATAACCTAATTCCTACCTCCCATTCATTTGTAATCTCCCCATCTCTCTGCAACATCTTCTACCTCTGCTTCCATAAATATATTATTCATCAGTACACCTCTCTCACCAACAAAGAAAAGCTAAAGTTCTACACTCTCTATTCCCTGCAAACTTCTCACAACACATCTACTAGCACCCTGCTGGTATCAGGAGACATTCACTCCAACCCCAGCCCACTTACCCCTTGTCCCAACACCACTCTCAAAAACTCTTCCCCCACTTCTCCATCCTGTCACCCACCCAGTTGCTCGCCCTCTCACCCACACTACCCCCCACAATACTAGGTCTGCCAACTCTCATCCCAAACATCTAGCTATCTACTCCCTAAATATTCAAAGCCTTGTTAATAAGACAACTGATCTTCACACCAGGATTGCCCATACCTCCCCCGATATCTTAGCCCTATCAGAGACCTGGCTGAAACACCATATCACTAACAATGAAATATTACCACCTGCTACAATATCTACCGTAATGACAGACCCCCAAAGAAAGGTGGCAGCATTTCCATTCTCTACTCTAATAATCTTAACCTCTCACCTATATCCATCCCTATTCCCAACTGCCACCCAGCTGAACTACTTATTCTCAACAGCCACCTAAATTCCCATAAAAAATTCTCCATTGCCTTCATATATATTCCACCAGGGAATAATATTCCCACCCTTGAGCTTATTCTGTCCTGGCTGTCCCAAAACATACACTATGAAACAGTCATCTTAGGGGATGTCAATATTGATTGGTCAAAATTATCATCAGACTCCCCACAACTCTGTATTAACTTACACAGGTTCCTACAAATTATTACATCCCCCACACACATGCACAAAACTTCATCTACTAATCCTATACTATAGTGGATCCTTACAAACACCCCACACCTTTACCACAACCCCTGCACTCAACCTGACAGCCTAAGTGATCATCTTCCCACCACCATCCAAAGATACTCTCCCCATTCACCCAAATCTCACTCCTATTGAGAATGTTGTAAACTCACTAACTTTAATGCCAACTCATTTAGCTCCACTCTGGCTAGCATAAACTGGTCCTTCCTCCAGCAACTCCCCCTCAATGAGGCTGTTCTTATACTTAATAACATTTTCCTAGATATTCTCAATTCACTAGCCCCTACTACGAAAATCAGAAATAAAGCCAATTAAGCCCCCTGGCTCTCCAAAGAAACCCAAGCTCTTATGCACAAAAGAGCCTGGGCTAAAACCAAAACTCTTGCCCTCCTCCAAAACTATAAAGAGCTAAGCAACCTCACCAAAAAACTAGTCAATAAGGATAAAAAATCCTTCTACAACTCACTCAAATTTGACCAACTATCTAACCCACAAAAATTCTGGGCCACCCTAAACAAGATCCTCCACCCCCTCCCATTCCCTAACAATACCCCACTGGAAACTGCTACTCTCATCAACAGTTACTTCATTGATACCATCCAAAAACTAACACAAACAAATCTTAACTCTAACCCTTCTCCAACCACCCCTACTCCAACAAACAACACCCTCTTCTCCCTGAGACCTGCTTCCACAGCCTATATTAAATCACTCCTGCTTAAGCTCATAGGTTCATAGGTGCATAGGTTGGTACTAGGCTATCGGCCCTAGGTCCTATGCAAGCCTAGCCATAACAATTCCCTGGATATTTCTTCCCACAATATTTACTTCTCCAGGCCCCTGTCTAGCAGGGCGACTGACATGATCCCTGGGGTGAATTTCCTATCTCCCATCCAGTCATCAAGGTTCCTTTTAAAGAGGGCCAATGAGGTACTCTGCTTGATATATATAGGCAGTCTATTCCAGAGTATGGGGAGTCTCTGGGTCAGGAACCTATCCCTCCAGCATGTTTTGTTCATTGTGATGACAAGGTTTAGATGCCTGGAATGTGTGGCTCTGAGGGATTGGGATTTCTTTAAGTGGAGCATGTCCAACAGCTCAGGGTTTGACATGGCCTTGCATGTTAAGCAGAGATCGCCTCTGAGTAGACGATATGCCACAGAGTATAGCTGGAGTTTTTTTAGACGGTCAGTATATGGCATCTGCTTTAGGCCTGTGATTCTTTTAGTGAGGTATTTCTGTGGCCTTTCCAGCTGTTGCAGATGTCTTGTGAGGTACATACCAAATGGGGCATTATACTCTATAATGGGTCTAATGAGGGATGAGTACAGTGGGACAATGACCTCCTTTTTCTGGATGAAAAGCCCTTAGTGATGAGGTGTGCCACATAGAAGGATTTCCTGACTGTTGTGGCAATGTGGTTATCGAAAGTGAGACCACTGTCCACCTGTGTCCCTAAGTCTCTCATCACACTTTCGATGTTTGGTGTCTTGCCACCTATGTGGTAATTCATGGGTACATGTCTTTTTCCAAAGGGGATAACTATACATTTCTTGGCATTAAGCTTGAGCCCATGGCTCTGGCACCAGGCATCTGTTTCTGTAAGGCCCTTTTGTAGAATATCCACATCATTTGGGGATTCAATAATGGCTCCCAGTTTGCAGTCATCTGCAAACTTTGTTAGCCAGAGTCCCTTAGTGTTGGCCTGTACTTCAGAAAAGTAGATGCCAAACAAGAGTGGTCCCAGGACTGAACCCTGAGGTACTCCACTTGTCATTTGTCTGGAGCTGGATTTGGAGTCGGCTACTTTTACTGTCTGGGTTCTGTCAGTAAGCCAGTTAGCAACCCATCGAGTGATGTAGGGATTTATGCCCAGCTTAGTAAGTTTATCTATGATTCCAGAGTGGGGGATGGTGTCAAAGGCCTTGGCGAGGTCCAGATAGGCTGTGTGGACTGCCTTACCCTCGTCCACAGCTCTGGAGACTGATTCGAAGAAGTCAATCAGATTCAGGAGACAAGATCGGCCCTTCACAAACCCAAACTGGGTGGGGTCCAGTGTTTGAAGGTTGCCAATGTCTTTGTTTATAAGTTCCATGATAATACGTTCCATGCCCTTGCCAATCAGGCTTGTCAGACTGATGGGACGGTAGTTCTCAGGATCCAAGGTGGATCCTCCCTTGTGGAGCAGGATAACGGTAGCTGTGCGCCACTCAGTGGACACGAAGCCTGAGGTGAGGCTATGATTAAACATGACACTTAGGTGAGGTGCCAGTTCATTTTGTAGTTCATGTAGTACACAGCCTGGGATGTCATCTGGTCCCATGGATGCTGTATTCTTAGTTTTGGAGAGTGCGGTTTCTCCCTGTGTGGCCGTTATTATCGAAATTTGGCAATCTTTTGGCATTGAGATGGGCCCTTTAGGGGGTGAGAGTGGGGTGAAGTTGGCACTAAATTGACCTGCCAGGATATTGGCAATATCCTTGGGATCAGTATATTTAATGCCATTCTGTTGTAACTCAGAGCAGATCTGAGCATTGCCATTTAGATTCTTGACATAACTATAGAATGCCTTGTGGTTGTCTTTGGAATCTTTGGCAATTTTATTTTCGTAACTAGCTTTTGAGGATTTTATGAGGGATCTCAGCTTCTTACTGAGGCTGGTGAGGGAGTTTTTTGCATCCTGGGATTTTCCTCTTTTTTGCAACAGTTTCTTCCTTCTGTTGTATAGTTTGTTTATAGCAGAGGACCACCAGATTGGCTTCCTTTTTTTGGAGAAGAGCATCTTGGTTCTATTTGGGATGGCACGATTTATGCATGAGTGGATGTGCTCGTACAGTGCCTTAGTGTAGGATTCTGCAGTCGAACTTCCAGATCCCGTCTGCGTGGGTGTTGTGAGGTTTGTCACTTCTGACTTCAGTAGCTTGAAGTTGGCTTTGGAGAAGTTTTTTAAGGAGGTTTCCTTACTGGGGGGTGGGGGTGGGATGTGGATGTCAAGGGTAATTTGCTTATGGTCAGACCTGACCAATGAGGGGGTGACCACTGGTGTGGAGCATCTATCTCCCATGTTGGTAATGACCAGGTCTAGGATATTGGAGCCCCTGGTGGGACAATGGATTAGTTGATCCAGGGCATTGGAATTTATGAATTCCAAGAACCGTTGGGAAAATGAGTTGGTACCTGAGTAGTTTTCCCAATTAATGGCAGGGTAGTTGAAACCACCCAGTATTAGGGTGTTTGGTTGTATCTTAATATTTTCCAGTATGTTTAGAAAGGTGTCGTGAGAATCTTGGGGCATGGTTGGGGATCTGTAGCAAGCTACAATTTGGATTGCAGTTTTACCTAGTGTTAGTTGCACCTGGAGAATTTCAGATGCATTGTGTTGGGCAACTAGCCTGGAGGTGTGAATATCCTTGGTGAATATGGACACTTCTCCACTTTTAGTGTTTCGGTCCTGGTTTTGTGGCCGAAAAGTATGGTATGAATTGTAGCCTAGTATTGCAGGGGTGCTCTCTGGAGCCTTGAACCAGGTCTCAGTTACTGCACAGATATCGATGTTCTCCATTTTTAGGAGTGCCTCGAGAGAGTGCATTTTGAGGTTTAGACATCTAGCATTGAGTAGCATTACCTTCAGAATTTGCCTGCTTCTACCTGTTACAGTGGTGGTTTTATCCTTTGAACCTTGCCTAAAAAAGGCACTATAGGGGTGGCAAGAGCTTTAGTCAGTAACCTGAACCCCAAGGGTGACAGGTGCAGACCATCTCTGGCAAATCTTGTTCTCCCTTTACAGATCACCTACCATCTGTCTTTCTCAAACTTGCTGCAGAATCCATTGCCTACCCTATATCCTTGCTCATAAATAGAGCCATTCAAGAAGCCATTGTCCCTGACATTTGGAAAGCATTTTACACCATCCCACTGCATAAAGGCGGTAATTCTACTGACCCATAAAACTACAGATCCATAGCCATACTTTCCCCTCTATTGAAAATACTTAAAAAGTGCATCCATACTCAACTACTTAATTTTCTCCTTCAGAAAAATCTCCTGACTCACACCCAGCATGGCTTCAGACCAAATCACAGTACTTCTACTGCACTGTTGGCTTTTACTCACACAGTAGCTGAGGCCAGAGACAACAGACTTGTGTTTTGTCTTTTCCTTGACCTCTCCAAAGCTTTTGACATTGTTTCCCATCCCTCACTCCTCTCTTAACTCGATGATCTAAATCTCTCTGCTACTTTTCTTACCTGGTTTACCAGCTACCTTACTAAAAGGCAGCAATCTGTTAGATGGCTCACTTCCTGCTCCTCCTTTCTACCCATAAAATGTGGTGTCCCCAAGGATCCATTCTAGGCTCCTTCTGTTCAATATCTTCTTAAACAACCTCCATATGCCTGTAAACAGTCCTCCCTCATTTAGTACAAAGATGATTCTACACTTATTTCCATCTCCAACAACTTATCTGACCTCCCACACAAACACAAGACTCCTTCCTGTCTGTTGAAAAATAGCTCACCAAAAATCAGCTCACTTTAAATTAAAAAAAAAAAAACTCTTACTATTCTTTCCTCAACCTCTCCATCACTACAAATCCTCCTTTGTCATCACATCCCTTAACAAGACCACCATCCTAGCAGAACCCCACACATAGCTCCTAGGCACAATTATTGATGATGAACTTAAATCTAATCTCCATATTCAGCAAAACATTTAAAAAAAACACCAAAAACTAGGTCTCCTTTACTGAAATAAGAAATTTCTTAACTCAGAAGCTAGACTCTCCATAGCTCAGTTTCTCCTTCTTCCCTCCCTTCTCTATGCAGCCCCTATTCTCATTTCCATTCACTTCACACATCTTTCCAAACTCCAACAAACTTATCATAACGTAGCTGGATTTGTGTCTAACTCTCTACACGACTCACACCACTGCCTGGCACTCAACTCTCTTAAATGGCTAGAATTCCCCCAACTACTCCAAATGTCTCAATTTCAAATCATACACTCTGTACTATACAAACCTACTTCCTACCTCTCTCTCTCTCTTCCCTGGTATCCTATTATACCCCAAGCTGCACTCTCCATGCATCCTTGACATTTATAAACCCAACAAATATTTTGGAAAACTACTTTACAAATGCAGCGTAGCTCAAGCATGGAAAAAAACTCCCCTCACATATAAGAACTATCTCCCACCCTAAGCACTTCAAAAAAGAGCTTAGACTACATTTAATTAGCATAATGTCTTGCCCCTGTTATGACCCTACCCAACCCATTACACCTCTTTATCCCCCCAAGCCAGGAATAAACTCCACATAGTTAGGTGATTACAATGACATAAATGTATCTCATATCTAGCTCTATGTTAACTTTTTTGTATTTTGAGGTATGTTTCATTTCTATTTTACCTGTCTGCTACAAGGAAGAATAAAAAAAGCATTGCTGATATTACAACCATTATGATTCTATGCTTTGTATTTTTATCTTGCTCACATTTTTTTTCTTTACATCTTAATTATCTGTAATTGCATTACTACTGCTTTTTGAACTGTGTTGTGATTGTTAACTGTGTTAAAATGTGTTCTTGTGCCTCCATTATCTCTGGAGCTTTTCTCCTCAGTCTACACTGGAAATGGGCCTCTGGCTTAGTTGGACCAACCTGGTTAACAAATGTCAAATAAAGTAAATAAATAATAACAGTAATTCACCTTTGCCCCCCCAACCCACAAAAGAACAGTCTATCCTTGTTTGTGCCATAACAGTTACTCACCTTTGCTCCCCCACCTACAAAAGAGCAGTCTAGCCTTGTTTGTGTCATAACAGTAACTCAGCTTTACCTCCCCACAAAAGAACAGGAAAATGACACATTTTACTAATAAACCATCTTCCTATCAAATGAACTGTCCCTAGAACATTTCTACATATTTATCTCAACACATTCCATTTTCATGTACTGGCAATCACTTATACCTCTGAAATGGCTAGGCAAGCATGTGCATGCCATCAGTACACTTCTAACTAATGCACATAGATAAAAGTGTAAAATCCTTTGCTTCAGAATTTTTTTAAATATATTCCAGCATATGGAGTATGTGGCTGAACAAATGGAAGCATACCTCCTGAAGATCAATACTCCACTGTGAATATATATCCCAAAGTAATAGCGTAGCTTCACTCTTCTCCATATAAACAAGTCTCCTCACCATCAAGTTGCCTAGCTACATGGTTGCATTTTTATATGGTGTAGATTCAGGGTTGTCAGCACAATGAAGATGCAAATGAGGTGCGAGCTCATTAGAATTGCTGAATCTCAAAAAATTAGATTTGTGTATGGATGTAAAACATAGTGCAGCCACTCCTTCGGTGTTTTTTTTTTTTTATGGATTGCAACTGTGACTGATTAGTGGTTGGGAGAAGGAAAACACACCACTGCAGTCTGCCTTACTTCCAGTGAGTGTGTCAGGTCATATCTACAAAGTGTTAGATATAAGGTCGGAAATGTAAGTAAGCAGCATAGATGTCACAGATTGTGTTCCTTCACATTCAACCTGCCCTTCATTTTTTTGCCAACTGCATGTGATATTATTTCCACTTAATATCCTTACACATTTTAAGGCCAGTGATGTAGAATGGCTTACATACTGCATGTCTCAGATTACTGCTCAGATAAATGAAGAATGGCCAACAAACACAGAAATGTAAGACAGAGCTGTATATTTGCAAGCAATAATCATGGCAGGTTGTGTGATCACTGTGTGCACCACATCCAAAACTGCTAAATGTACAAATAAGACGTGTATGGTTTGATATCATTGTAGATGTTGTTGCAATTGATTGTGTGCATATTGAGTTAAATCCCTTGTTGTAAAACTGTTTGTATGGCAAAGAGAGATAAGGCACCCATCCTGTGTTTTGAAAGTGCATTAGAGTGAGAGTTCAAATCCAGACCTATGTAATAATATCTTGTGTGTACTAACATTTTGTAGTGTGTATGTTACAGGTCACTTTTCCTCATTTCAACTACCTCTCCCTTCTCTTTCTTTTTTCTTTTTCTTTTTTATTGGCCAATGCTTGTGTGATGTGCCACTTAGTGCAAGTGTGGGAGATGGAGACTAATGAATGTTAGGTTTGGCTGTGCTTATTTCATTTGCACGAAGTGTTGCAGTGGCAGACTGGACAACTGGCCAGACAGGACCTAGGCAGTCAAAAATAGAAACCAGATGCATTCAATTAATGCAATTGGGCATCACACAAACCCAATAAGAGATGTTACACTGCAGTTAACAGCGATACCTTAAGAATGTTTAGTAAAACAGAGAATGTCAAGTAACTAGTTCTGTGGTAGCAGGTGTTAAGAGTAGGGCTGGAGTACAGATAGTCCTGGGTTCTAGTACAGGGTGTGCAACATTTATTTTATTATTGTGAATTTGCAGTTTATAGAAATGACCTGCAACATAGATAAGTGTTTTTGAAGCCTTCTTGTGGCAACAGGTGTAAGGGTAGGACTGCCATACACATGGTCTTAAGTTCAAATACAGCACATTCCAGAGACTTATTGTTGTTCCACTTCCCATTATAGCCACTCTCACTTATAACACTTGACATGGTGTAGCTGAGATTAATTATATGTATGGGGGCTGAGGCACTGGTATTGTGTCAGTTATTTATTCATTTGTCAATGTATTATCACATTTATTCTAAAATGTATGGCTTTGGTATATTGTGTATTATATCCCCTGTAAGTATATTTCTGCTATTTGGACTGCCATGGCCTTCACATTTGTCTAACACACATACACAACTGCCTGTACATCCAGTAACCATGAATTTGTTTTACTTGCTACTATTGTGCTCGCTTACCATTGCACAAACATGGTGCTCTGAGGTGCACACTGCTGACCTCCATATTTGTACGATGGTAAGCAGACAACAACAGTTTCAAACAGTGTGTGCACTCCCAGTAAACATAACGATTGGAATTGGCAGGAAAACCTCATTCTACATTCCTCTAGATCTGTGGCAGACATAGTAGGCTTTTGTGGGTATGGTGTCAGGTTTAGGGCACAGAGATGGGGTGTCCAGAAGTCCAATATTTTTATTGGATTCCTAGTTAAGAACCACAGGGCCAGCTTCTGCAGAGGGACTATTCTGGCTCCCAGTATAAGTCGGAAGTTTGGGATAATTTAGCCCGGGCTGTAACTAGTGTCACTATCATCCTCCACACTGGTGAACAATGTAGGCATCACTAAAATGACCTCCAGAGGAGGAAGAGTGATACCCTCAACCACTGGATCAGTGAATTTAAGACTGTGGACATCCCACACCTGTGTAAGTATCAAGTACAGATAATACTTGTAAGACTTAAAAGCTGAATATAGGGAAGACTGGCCTTTGTAATGATATTCTGTTCTGTTATTTCCACAACTGCATGTGATTGTGAGGTAAATGTCCAAACCTATGGGGATTGACCGGCGAGGATGAGGGAAGCATGTAGTATGTATGCAGCAGAATAGTAGTATTATTCTAGCATTAAAAGTTAAATATAGCTTTGTTGGTATTTTATGGAGTTGTATCAGGATGAGGGAAGCATGTAGTATGTATGCAGCAGAATAGTAGTATTATTCTAGCATTAAAAGTTAAATATAGCTTTGTTGGTATTTTATGGAGTTGTATCAAACTGAGCATGGATATCTTAACTGTAAAACATGTATGCATGCATTAGTCTGTAGCACAAACCAAGAGTCCAATATTACAATATCAAATTGAGCATACATATCTCAACTATAAAAGCTAGTATGCATTTTTAGTCTGTAACACAAACCAAGAGTACAATATTACACATTAGTCAGAGGTTGTGGGTTCAAATACCACACTTCCCCACTGTACAATACTGTGACTTCTGCAATTTATATTTAAATTAAATTAAAACCTCCAGAACAGTGGCACAAATGCCCTACTGTAAAGTGCAATCTATATAACTGGATCAAGCATATGTGCAATATATGCACATGTCAAGGAGTACTTCCTGCAATCTGTAGAAGAGTGTGCATCCATTAGGACCTGGTAGACTTAAAAGTAAAAGTTACATGTTAGGAGCTGGTAGTCTTAAAAGTAAAAGTTAAGATAATAGAGTCAATTAATGGTATCAATGCATTGTATGTCAAATATGAAGGTACTAATCTTATCTCTTTTTTTTCTTTCACTCCAACCCTTATCGTCCCTTTTTTATTTATTTATTTTTTATTTCATTTTATTTATTTTTTTATTATGTGTGGTCAAAATGCATCCATATTATCCATGTGTATCACATCACTAAATGCTCCACAGCACAGTAGGGAAGGCCTGTCCCACAGGATCCGCCTGCCCCCCCTCCACCAGCTCCAGCACCATTGGTCAGCATGTCTGGGAGCCAACCTGGCAGCACTACCGCTACTGCCCCTGTGTTACCTGCTGCCTCAGGTAGCCCTGCCTTGCAGGATGGTCCAGTGGTACCCTCAGGGAGCAGTGGTGGAGGTGGTGATTTTATCACCCACACTGAATTGCCAAGGATGGTGCATAGGGTTGTGTGCTGCACTGCTGGTGCATGCCAAAGTTTGCTGGAGAGGCTGCTCTCCCTCATTTTATGTAATACGAGAAGGAGGAGGCTCAGGCATCAGACACTCCAGCCAGTGGTGAATTGAGGTGACAGCTACCCAACTTATCTCGCCTAGCTATTCCTATGTCCCTTCCCTAACTTTCCTCTGTCTCTCAAAAAAAAAAAAAAACATTGGCACCTGTCTCACAAAAAAAAAATCATCCCATACATAGCTCTCCATTTTGCACATCTGTCTTCTTGACACACTTGATTCAGCCCAATTGGCTATACAACATGACTGTGTTGTGGTCAACACTCTCTCTGGAGATGACAGTCCAAATGACAGTGAATATTTTGCAGATATGTTCCCTTTATACTGTTAAATGGAAAGCTCTGGTTCCTTCCTACCTCCCTCCTGCACAATCCTGCCCTGCTTTCCCTTTGTTCTTCTCCCTGCTTGCTCCCCATTTCACCACTGTCCTATCTTCCCCATTTCTTTTCTTTAATACATTATTGTGTGATGGTGTTTGCTGTGCACCAGTGGGGAGCAACAGTGATCTGAAAGTACTTAAAAGTATTACATACAGCTGTACTCAAACCCAGTATCATCTGGCCAAAAAAGGAATGTAGTATTGCTTGAACTGTATTAACACGTGCTGCCACAGAGATAGTTAAGCAGCAGATGTATTCCAGAGACTCAGTACTAACTGTCAGACGTTGTTCTTCCCTCTGCTTGCTCCCCATTTCACCACTTTCCTATCTACCACATTTTAACACATTTAATCTGGTTAAAATGGAATCACACATGACATACATAAATAGCATAAAAAGCAATGGATTCTTTCATTTTTTGGACCAATGTGCAGCAAGGGTCAGAGGTGGCAAAATGCTGCAGTCACCTCCATACAATGCCACTTAGCCCCATTGTGCTATGTCAACACACAGCAACACATCTCTTATAAACATTTCATATCATTGCATTATAACTCTGTAATGAAAAGTATTTTAAAGTATTAGATACACCTGTATTCAAACCCAGTACCATCTGGGCCAAAAAAGGAATGCATCAATGCAACAACACATGCTGCCACAGAGTCAATTAAGCATCATGTGTATTTCATAGACTCAATACTAACTGTCAGGCTTTGGCAATGTAGCTCATGTTTGCACACTTCTTATCTACCCACAAACATGTGTACCTCTCATGCGTATGCACTTTACTAACCGTCGTGCAAACCCGCTCCTTGCTGTGCTATTGAAATGCTTATATTATGCTGTATTACTGCTGTTTACTGTCCATTTCCTTTTTATGACATGAAATTACATGTGTAAACATTACAAGCTGAGGGGCTTATCTAACACTATGTCACATATTTACAATACATCCATCTGTTGCCACCTCCCCAAGCACTGCAACCTTGGTTTCTTAGTACTTTTTCCACACATATATCAAACACAGTACAAAATGTAATATCAAATGTTGTGTGCTATGCAATGCACCTCAAGCTGGTAACATGCAGAACTACAACTATTGACCCATATGCCTCAAAACACTTATCTGCAAGGTTAGGGAAGGAATCAGCATGGACCATATCCACAGGGACATAGGTGACCTTCAACACACTTGCACTGCCCATTTTGTTTGTGTCACAGGTAGATCTTGCTTACTAAACTTTGTGGACTTCTTGGATACTGACCTCACAGACCTCGATGAGGGTTAACAAGACATACTGCCACTGTTGACTTCTCCAAGGCGTTTGACACTATCCCCCATTCATGTGTCATAATGAAGACCTCCCATGTGGGAATTAAGCCATATAGTAGTAGAGGGATAGGCAAAAGGCTCACTGACATAACACACACTCTCAAAGTTGGGGAGTGCACCTCCACTAGTAGCCAATTACCATTAGAATATCAAAGGATATGTGCTGGGCCCTCAGCTGTTTGCAAACTACTTCCCTGAAGCACAGGCAATGATAGATGGCCCATGGTTTACCAAGTTTGCACATGACTGGTAACTGGACACACTAATATAGAGTCCCTGAATGATGGTAACATATTACAGAAGGAGATGCTACACAAAATGACTGGGGCCAAACTCACAGACTGCAACTTAAAGCATACTTGCTTATTGTGCCCTTTGGCAATGAAGTGCCTCTGCTAATTGTGATATATATATATATATATATATATATATATATATATATATATATATATATATATATATGTATATATATGTGTATATATATATATATATATATATATATATATATATATATATATATATATATGTATATATATGTATATATATATATATATATATATATATATATATATTTATATAGCACCCCTCTAATCTCACAGTGTTGTGAGACTTGGGAACACATGTTGATAGCAATCTACACATTCACCAATATGTGTCCACAGTGGTGACACATACATTCTGCATTGTGCACATCATACATATTGATATCACATCCAAGACCAGGGTGGTCATACTTTTGCTGTGCTCTACCCTTATCAGACCACTAACTGAGTACAATGCTCCTTTCTGTCTTTACCTCACCAGACACCTACTGTTGGAGAAAACACAGGGCTGTACCAGAGAGACTCCAGATCCTTCAAATATGACATGCATGGAAAAACTGAAAGACCAATCAATGTACTTAGCATCATGCAGGCTGATGAGAGGTGACGTATGTCTGCCCTACAAAGCAGTCTCAGATCCTGCCCTACTGTAAATGCTACAATCTGCAAATCAAATGGGGGTAGAATAATTTGAACCAAGGTTCTCAACCTAGTCTGTGACATAAACAGAACATGCTGGGGAGACAGCTATATCCCCCAATGACTTACACTCCTCTGTAACAGGTTCCCACTGCATGTAAATCTGTGGTTCTCAATGACCCCTTTCAACTGCAACCTTGACTACTGGTTGGGTGATTGTAGACTCACCTCTGAGGTGCACCTATGTCCCTCATTAACAAGGCCAGTTTGTTTTGCTCACAAAATCTCTCTGCTAACAATGACCATCCAACTATGCTCAATAAGGGTATTGTGTTTTTACACAGCTAGGCTTCTAAATACTGTAGGGCCTTTAGGCTAGTAGCCTCCTATGTACATAGGTTCATAGATTCATAGGTTCATAGCTTAGTACTAGGCTAACTGCCTTTGAGCTGCCATTTTAAGCCTAGCCAATTACCCCATGTGAGAATCAAACCCTGCACCTTTGGTTTATAAGGCAAATACCTTAACCATTATGCCAACTTCCCACATATGAAGGTATGAGCCTATGCAGGTCTCCCAACATTGTGTCTGCCAAGTGGCCTGCTGATGTCATCTACTATAAGTTCACCTGTCTTTGTCTTTCGGCTTTTCCCGGTTAGGGGTCGCCATAGTGGAACTCCGGTCCGCTCATGATTGGCAGTGGATTTTTACGGTGCCGAGTTGCCAGCTCATTGCCCAACCTTCAAAGAAGGCACGCCCATTCACGCTCATACCTACCTGCATGTCTTAGCATCACTCGACTGCGAGGAGGACATGCAGACTCCACACAGAAGGCCCTTCAGCCAAGAATCGAATGGGAGAACTTCTTGCTGTGAGGCGACAATGCTAACTGCTGCACCACCATGGTCCTGTAAAAGTCAGACTTGTGCCAAGGCACTTGCTTAACATACTGTGTTTGGTAGTCTGTGTACCTTAGATAGATAGGGGTTCTGTTCTCATTGCAGTCAAGTGTGTGTGTGTGTGTGTGTGTGTGTGTGTGTGTGTGTGTGTGTGTGTGTGTGTGTGTGTGTGTCTAGCCAAAAGAGCGGAAGTGTGTATCCTGCAGTTACCACTCCAATCCCATTAATTGACAGTATTTTGATACTTGCACATGCCTACAGATCAGTTTCATGCAGACCTCCCAACTTCTTCTCTCCAACATGTACTGCTGATATTATCCACTATAAGTTAACCTGCAGCCATGTAAAAGTCAGACTAGTGCCATGGCATTTGCATAAAGTACTGTGTTCTATAGTCTCTGTATTTGGATAGGTAGTGGTTCTATTCTCACTGCAGTAAACTGTGTGTGTGAAATGCTGCTTGACATTACAAAGAGCATTTTGCATCAGCATGTGGGACACTGTTGTATTCTCCTCAATAGACACTGCTGATGTCATCAGCTATAGAGTGTTGTCTGAGACACTCCAAGTCAGACTTGAGCTGTAATGTTTTCATAAAGTACTGTGTTCAATAGTTTGTGTACACTGGTAGAGGTTCTATTCTCATTGCAGTCATGTGTGTGTGTGTGTGTGTGTGTGTGTGTGTGTGTGTGTGTGTGTGTGTGTGTGTGTGTGCGTGCATGTGTGTGTTGAGAGCTATTGCTTGACATTACAGAGAGCATTTTACAACAACATGTGGGACACTGCTATATTCTTCTTAACAGACAGTGCTGATGTCATCAGCTATAAAGTGTTGTCTGGGACAGGGGTCCTGGGAAGTAAATATTGTGGGAAGAAATAGCCAGGGAATTGTTATGGCTAGGCTTGTACAGGCCCTAGGGCCAATAGCCTAGTACCAACCTATGAACCTATGAACACTCCAAGCCAGACTTGTGCTCTGGCACTTGCATAAAGTACTGTGTTCTGAAACCTATGTACTTAGATAGGTAGGGGTTGTATATTAACTGTAGTCAACTGAGGTGTGTGCGTGTGTGTTTGTGAAATTGCTTGACTGTAGAAAGAGCATTTTACAAGAGCATGTGGGACATTACTTTTACCATCTTCCTGTTAACAGACTCTGTTGATTTGCAGACATGCAGTGTACACATCAGAGCAGAGTCAGAGCAATGTCCTGTAGTCTAGGCACAAATCACCCCATCCTTTCCAATACAGATTTCAGAAACAGGGTTTTCAGTATATCCATGTATGTCATGGTATGTTTTTAGGACTTGTATTTTCTTGGTGTGAAACCCCAGTGGCCTGTCCAGCTGCTGCAGGTGTCTGGTGAGGTACATGCTAAAGGAAGCATTATACTGTATTAGTGTTCCAATTAGGTTTGAGTACAGTGCTGTTATATCTTCCACAATGGCCTGACTTCTGTGGTGCATACCACTGTGGATACTTGGTCAAAGATCAGATTGCTATCTACATGCGTTCCCTAATCTTGCACCACTGGTTTCAGCATGGGGGGAGTGTTGTCAATGGTGTATTTACCAGGAAATTCCACTTTGCATAAGCCACAAAGTCTGACACATTGACCATGTGGCTTCAACAACAATCATTTGTGAGTGTTAGCCCCTTTTGTACTCAATGATTGCAACCAATATGCATGAATCAGCAAACTTGGTAAGCTACAAGTCATATTTTCTAGCCTGGACTGTTGAGAAATAGATTCCAAACAGTATAGGGCCCAGCACAGATCCTTGTGGTACACCAGTGATGACAGCTGTAATGATAGAGGTTGATTCACCAGCTTTGACAGTATGCTGTCTTTCAATGAGGCACATTGGTTAACCATCTAGTGATGTAAGTGTTAATCTCCAGCTGGTAGAGTTTGTCAATGATACCTGAGTAGGAGGATTATGTACAAACCCTAGAAGAGATCAAGATAGGCAGTATGCACTGTGTTACCTTCATGCAGGCCTATCACACAGAAACAATGGACTGTGACAACATCACAGATCACCTATAGTATTACTCAGAACATACACCTACCTGACACGGTGTGATACACATTTCAACAAACTCCTGGACTATGTTCCAATAGAAGGGTGTACATTGACATGTATCCATCTGAGTGGGCTGGGGACAGCACCTGATGCATGAATGTATAGACATATCCTGACTCTCCTGATCTGTGAGGTAGACCAACATGTCATCATGGACCTTCTCTAAATGGACACTAGTAATATCCTGGCTGTATGCAACAGTCATGTGTGAGTTTTTGATGCTACATCTGTGTCTGTTACATCTGTCAGGTGATCTCAAAGAGCATGATCCTGTGGAACTTGAAAAGGCCAAGGCAGTTGACAGGAGTCCACACTGAGGTATTCACTTCACAATGACAGATGTGGCCATCAACACCTATATCATCAAGTGGGTAGAACACTGGATCACATACATGGCATCTATATATATATATAAATGTGTGACGTGACCAATATCTCATGTCCAGTAATTAAGTGTGTACATCAGGGCTGTCTGCTAGGCCCTTTTCTGTCCATGATTGAAATTATGTCAAGAATGGCATACAAATCCTGTGACTCCAACTGTGATATTAGTATAATATAGACAGTATCAACACACATCAAAGATTGCTGCCACAGCCATGACAACACATGAGATAAAAAAAAATGTGGGGATTTGTTTCATTATACAAACAAATGCACAAACTAAGGATTATGTATATCTCACACCCTATCAGCAGACCAGCTCTTATGTGGCCTGTGTCCTGGTATATATGGTATGTGGAATGCCCACCAACATGTGTCCACAGTGGTGAGTATTCCCTTGTATATAACACAACTACTGAGTATGTGCAGGACATCCACATGGCAGGCCATAATACCTTCATAGTTTACAACCTTCACCACATCAGTACCTGAGTACAATACACCCTTCCTCATGTCCCTCCATGCACATCTTCCAATGATGTGTAACTGAAGTGTACCACCTTTGTCACTGTGAGCTGTAACACATCTATTTGTGCATACCTAGGTATTAGTTTTTTGCATAAATATTGCTGTCTGATAGTATAGAACCCCCATCAATGTGTAATATCACATGCACATGTGATATTTGTTTCAGTGATGCACTCATGACATACATAGCTGTTTAATGGCATTGATTGCATGGTTTACCTTTGTAAAAGTGCAGACTGTGCTATATATATATATATATATATATATATATATATATATATATATATATATATATATATATGTCAAAGGAAAAATAACTTCAAAATGATCAACACACGGCAGGTTCAGGTTAAGGCACTTTAATCTTGCAGCAAGGAGACAAAAATGTGCTAATACAGAGTTTGTCTAACTAGAATCGGGAAGTGAAGCTATTCTTTTACATTTCTTACAAGGTATTGCCTACTAAGCTGACGTAATAAATCACAAGTTCTTTCAATATTATTTCACAGCAGCTGTTTGTCCATGATTTTCTGCTGGCATATCAGGTTTACAAAAAAACTTCCTAAGAAAAACAACATGGCCTTGATGACCACCGGTCTGATACAACTTCTCACTATGCAATGTTACCATTGAAGGTACTATGGCTAATTCGAGCACAAAGCAAGTACAGATTACAGTTCATTTCTTCAAGCAGTCTTTGTTTGATGTATCTCTTCTTTTCCACAGCTGTGCATGTTCTCATAACACGAACAAGGCTGATTGTTCATATTCAATCACATCATAGAAAACAGTATTGTTCTATTCATTCACTATTCATTCATTTTCCTGACCTAGCAGATAATCACCTGCTTCTCAGTACATTTCCAAAAGGCATAAACATGAATTTAAGCTAAGCTAGCAAATACTAGGTCAGAGAGCATCTTGCAATTTCAGAAAGCATACTGCAGTTTGAAAAAGCATCTTATAATTTCATACAGAATTAAGCTGTACATAAAACAAAATGAAATGTGTTAACCCTTTTAGCTTCTAAGCACTAAACATATACATTAATACATATTTTTCTAACATTTCCCCCCTGTTAATACTTTTTATTCTATTTTCAAAAGCATAAACAATTGCTTCTTCTCCTAACTTCTTTCTGTTCAGAATTTGCAGTTAAGAGAGTCATTCAGTTTAAACTTATGAAAGTGTTTCATTTTTCAGCAGTTCTTCAATTTCAGTACTTTGATATAAAGTCTCAGAAACTGACATGTCTATAAAATCTTTGATCAATCTTTTCATGCAGGGAATACCGCAACAAACATACACTCCTAATAGGAGTAATCCCACACAAATGGCAATCAGGATGTTCATTAGGATGCTACCCCACCCCCCAAACAAATTCTGGAAAAAGGCCATCAGTGGGTTTGGGCCTGGTTTGGTCATGGTTGACACTTGCTGAATCACCTCAAGATGGTCGTTTATCTCATGCTGGTTGTCAGGAATATACGAACAGCACTCCTCTTTTATTAAAGCGCATGTACCACCTTTTGCCGCTAGGGTGAAGTCAAGAGCCATGCGGTTTTGAAGCACCACAGTTCTTATAGCATTCAGTTCATCAGTCATTAATTCGAGAGCAGAAAAAGTTGCATTACTCATTACTTCGAGAAGTTTGGATAGTTTTCATAACTCCCAAATCGATTTCACTGCGCCATATGCAGGGGCTATACCTGCCCATGATATAATAGTGTTACTCAAGTCCATGTGTGTCAGTTTATCTTTGTTTTTCACTGAATTATGGTTTCTCCAGCCTGCTTCGATTCGTCCCACTGGATTTTCAGGCCTTCTGATTGGATTTCCGGGTTTTTTGGTGACCTCTCTGACATTTCGAATTCTTCCATGAGGCAAAACTGCAGTGTGTCGTATGGCCGGAACCAGGTAACCCAAAAAACAACTGCCGGACCAATTCTCAGGTAACCATTTGTATGCCTTTTTCCCACAAACAAAATAACAGTTCTCTACTTTAGTATTAATATACACTTGCCCTGCATGAAACATTTTCTTATCAATAATAGATAGTTAAACAACCAAGTATTGAGCAGGAGTGAGAGTGAGAAAATAACAGAAGATAACAATCAAAGATGCAAAATCCACATAGTTTATTGTCCTTATGTCTCAAAGTTTTTTATGTATTTATATATAAAATTTTTTCATGTATGTGTTTATGTGTTTTGGAAAATCTTTTATATATTTTATGGAGTGTTTAAAGTCATTTTATGGATGTTTTAAGTTATTTTATGCATTTATATTCTTGTAGTGAGCTTTTTTCTGTTCTTTTTCTGTTCTTTGCAGTTTGCTATGCCTTTAAATAGAGGTTTGTGTTGGATCAGCTTCTTGATAGGTTAATTATTTAATTGTCTCAGTGTGCTTTTAATATATAACTAGTTTGTGTTAGGGGGTTTGTTTCATGGATCTGAAGAAGCTGATACAGTGAAAGAGCTTATCCGTTAGTTCTTGTCTGCAATAAACTACGTGTTTTTTACATCTTGGATTGTTATCTTCTGTTATTTTCTCACTCTCACTCCTGCTCAGTACTTGGTTGTTTTACAAAATTTTTTATATTTTTCTGAGCAGGGGCGTTTACCTGTGAAGCAGCAATTTGTCAGACTTTTTTATTAATAATAGATAGTTGTTTTAAAAGAACAGGATTACGTTGTATCTCATCAATAGTCTTATGGATTGACTCAAAATATGAGTCATAGTTTGCATCACAAATATAACCTGCATTATTGGCTTTGGTATAACATTTGTAAGGAACAGTCACATTACAATTACTCTAACCTACCTGAACAGTATCATTTTTGTAAAAACATACAATTCCCTTTTGTGTAACAGGCAGGTACAATGCTATTTTGTCTTGTGATTTTACAGTTGTAGTATCAAAAAGCAAATTTTCCCAGGTCTCATTGACCCCTAGGGGGACAGCAGTCATTAATAATCCCCATATGCTGTTGGTATAGCTGTGCAGATCCAGCAATTCGAAACATTAAAAGTTTCAGCATACACATATTTAATTGCTTGGTAAGTGTTAAAGTTCGGATGCCAGTCTATGAATGATTCCCATTTATTCAGTTCAGTTCGTGTGGCTGGAAAAAGGAAAGGCCACAACAAAAAGATTAATGTTATCAGTATGGCCAACAGAATGATCATGCAATACTTATAAGGTTGTTCAGCATTTATATTTGTTCCGTATCTGGTCATTTTGTTCTTGTTTAACAGTAACAAGTTTTTTGTCCAGTTCAAAGTTTTTAACCAATTTACAGTGTGTCAGATGAATCCAGGATGCTCGCTCTGTGATCTTCACTGCAGTGGGCATTGACAGTAGCACTTGGTATGGCCCTCCCACTTCGGTGTGGTCCAGTTCCTTTTCTTGATAACCTTCACCCAGACCCACGTGCCTGGGACTACTGCTGCTTCCGATGGTCTGGTTTGTTCTTTATCTGAAACAGAATTTAACTGCAAAAGTTGTTTATTACTTAAAAGTCATCTCATATACTCTGCAAGTGAACTGTCAGCCTCCTGGTCTGCAGGCATGAGAGGTTTCCACTGAGGTATATAATACGCCCTCCAAAACAGTATTTCATAAGGAGTTAACCCCTTTGCATTTGGAACAGTTCTCATGCTCAACAGTGCCCAGAGGTAGGCAGTGCACCCAGTTCTTCTGTGTCTCACTAATCAATTTCCTAAGTTTGTTTTTCAAAACCCCATTATGCCTCTCTACTAATCCTGCGATTGGGGTGGTATGCACAATGGTTCTTTAAGGAAATTCCGAAATATCGGCTCAACTGTTGTATAGTTTGATTTACAAAGTGTGTGCCATTGTCACTGTAGATCTTTTCCAGTATGCCAAATCTAGGAATAATTTCTTTAACAAGGACTTTCGCAACAGTAGCTGCATCTGGATTTTTGGTCGGAAAAGCTTCCACCCATTTGGAAAACATATCTATAATGACAAGACAATATTTCTTATTTTCACATTTGTTTAGTTCTATGAAATCCATACAGATAGTATGGAACGGGTACAGTGGTGTTGGGAAACTCCCTTGCTTAGGCTTCAATGCCCCTTGTGCATGATGCTTGTTACAAACATGGCATGCTGCACAAAAATTTTTTGTGTAGTTTGTAAATCCATATGCAGTAAACACTCGGTTCACTAACTGTACCATCCCCCCTGTTGAGACATGGCACTGCCCATGGCTCAACAAGGCTGCATATCTAAACAAGTTAGACGGCAAAATTGGTTTTCCTTCTTTGGAGATGTACAGCCCTTTTTCTAGAATTGCTCCTCATTTTACCCATTTCTGTTTTTCTACATTTGTAGTAAGTGTTTCTAAATCTAAAATCTCAGAAGGTTGTAATTCCTCACTCAAAAGAAATACTTCTGAAGCTGAAGCTGAAGCTGAAGCTGCCTGTTTTGCAGCTGTATCAGCTCTCGCATTACCTTTTGAAATCCTATCCAGTTGCTTGGTATGAGCTACACATTTACAAATAGCTACTTTATGAGGTAACTGAATAGATTCTAACAAATCTAAAATAAATTGCACATGATTAATCGGTTTACCAGTAGATGTTATCATTCCTCTATTTTTCCACTGCTGTGCAAAAACATGTACAGTAGAAAAAGCGTACTGGCTGTCAGTAAAAATGTTCACACATTTGCCCTTTGCTAAGGTACAAGCCCTTGTCAAGGCAATCAATTCTGCTGCTTGTGCAGATAAGTTGTGTGGTAAAGACTTCGCTTCTAAAATCTCAATATCAGAAACTACTGCATACCCCACTAGATTCTGTCCTGTAGGACCCCTCCACCATGAGCCGTCCACGTAATATGTCACCTCGGCATCATCCAAGGGAACATCCGTTAGATTTTTTCTAGGCAGTGTCTTTTGCTCAATTCCCTGCAGGCAGCTGTGTGGTGTGCCATCCTCAGGGGGTCGGGAGCAAGGTAGACGGGTTTAAAGTTGTATATCATTCAATTATCATATGAGGTTGGCTCAAGAGTATAGTCATACAGGAAAGATGTCTAGCAGGAGAAAGATATGCTACTTTTTCTTGCAGTAAAATAATTGCGACTGCATGAGGCACTCTCAATGTGAGAGGGTGGAACAACACTACTGAGGCCGAAGCCTGTACTGCCATTGCAGCTGCAACTACTGCTTGTACACAGTGGGGCAGGGATCACGCTACTGGGTCCAGCTGTGATGAATAGTAAGCTATGGGGCATTGCTTATCCCCATGTTGCTGTGTTAACACCGATGTCATATAACCTTGCTTACAATCTACAGTTTGGAAAAAAAACGTTTATGATAGTTTGGTAATCCTAAAACTAATGAGGATGCTATCAGTTGTTTCAGTTTGCAGAAAGCTGATTTTGCTTCTGGTGTCCATTGTAATAAATCTTGTGCTGCCATAGGCTTCTTGTATATCAAATTGGTCAATGGAGCAGACTCCAAGGCATAGTTTGGAATCCAACTCCGACAGAAATTGGTTGTTCCCAGGAAGGACATCATTTCCTTCTTGGTAGTCGGTTTGGGTGCTTGTAAAATTGTTATTTTCCTATCTTCATCTAATGTTCTGCCTTCTTTGGATGTTACATATCCCAGGTATTTAACCTGCTTTCTCCAAAGCTGCAATTTGTTTTTGTTTACTTTATGTCCCTGAGTGGCTAAAAATTGTAGTAATGCTATGGTATCTTCTCTACATTCTTGCTGGGTGGGGGCTGCCAGCAGGATGTCGTCTACATAAAGTAAAATTTGGCTGCCTCTTGGTGGGCTAAATCCTGCCAAGCTGCTTGCCATCTCTTGTGCAAATATTGTTGGTCTTTCACAATACCCCTGTGGTAGTCGCATGTATGTATACCTTTTCCCCTGAAATGTGAATGCAAACCAATGTTGGCTGTCAGGGTGTATCGGTATAAAAAAAAATGCATTGCTAATATCTACCACAGAAAAATACTTCTGTTGAGGCTTCAAATCATTCAATAGGGTGTGTGGATCTGGCATTGTAGGTGCTCTAGGTATTACTGCGTCATTTACAGCTTGTAAGTCTTGGACCATACGCCATTCTCCGTTTACTTTCCTAACAGGAAATAAGGGTGTGTTACATGGTGAATCGGGAGATTCTACCAGTACTCCTTCCTTAAGTAAAGCTGCTATTATAGGTTTGATTCCTATTTCTGCATCCTTCCTTAAGGGATATTGTCTCTTTTGAGGTCTAAAGGCTGATTTTGGCGTAATAGTAACTGGTCCTGCTGTACGAATTAGTCCAACATCTGATTTCCCTGTTGACCAGAGAGTTTCTAATATGTTCCGTAAAAATTTTTCTTCCTCTTCTAGTAAGAGTGCTAATCAGCTGTCCTCACTAGACTGCAAGTGTACAGCTGGGTGTGTCTGTGTTATCCAATTTAACTTCTGCTTTTGTACTCCCTGTTCTGACAATTCTAGCTCTGTCTGTTTTTCCCACTTTGTGACTTTTTCTCCAAGATCTGCCCATTTCACAGTCTTGTCTTTAGTTAAACTAACATGTGGTAATCAATTAGATTTATAGAGTGCAAAGAATTCTTGGGGCAATGAACAGCTAACTACACTGTTCCCTTCTGTGTCCCAGTACAGATTACGTAATACTAATCTGTTTGTATGGTTTTTAAACAGTTCTTGCTCATATTCCTTATCAGGTCCTGGTGTGCTACAATAATACAGAGTACAGTGCAACAAATGTTGTTTATCAGTGTCAAGGGAGGGGGGACTTACTGATGGCTATGTTCATCAGTTCTTTGGTTACTGCCCCTGGACCAATCGTAACTAAGTCCTGGCTGTACCAATAAAATGTTTCATCCTCCGGTCGCACCACAAAAGTATCCATTTGTCGCTGTGCTTCCATACCCTGCATAGTCGGTACTACTGCTATGCCAAATATCTGCATAAGATCTCTGCCCAAAAGGTTCACTGGGCATTTTGTAGAAACAACCATTTTGCTTTACTGGGTCATCCCTGAAACAGGGTCAGTTATTGCTATGTTATGGGAGAGTGGCTCCCGATACAGCTGTCCATTAGCTGCTTTCACTAATATATAATCAAGTGATTCTGAATTTTCTGGTAGTTTGGAAGGATGTATCAGGGTTCGTGAAGCCCCTGAGTCACACAGGAATTTAACGTCCCTCCCCTCTACCAGAAGTGTAACTTCCGGTTTTGTGTCTGCTAAATAGAGCTCTAGGCTCAATAATGCCAAGTCTAAAATTTCACTTTCTTCACCAACGGTGATTTCTTGTACTTCCTCTATTTCTTCTATCACATCCTCTACTCCTTCTATCACATTTGCATTTGTCTTTTCTTGGTTATTCCCTTCTAGTGATTCTTGACTATCATATAGTCAGTCCTCACCCTCCTTATCTTCCATGACCACCTTCTTGTTTTGCTTGCAATCCCTTGCTAAATGTCCCTTTTTTCCGCATTTAAAACATTCACCCCTTTTCTTTCTCTCTTCGAACTCTTCTGATCATTTATCAGATTGTTTGTTTCCCTGGGCATTTTTCTTACCCTTTTTTCAGGACTGTACTACATAAACTTCTGCTCCGTCTTCTACAGCAAATACTTGGGCTTTCTTTTACTTTTTACTGTTAAAATGCCTTTTGGCATGCCTAGCATATTCAAGTAGTGACTGTAATCTACTTGTACGATGGTCTACCATGTGCTTTGTAATAAAGCTGCTTATAGGCAAAATACTGCCTTTCAAAAATGCATTCATTAATTGCTGCTCATATGGGGAATCATGTGTCTGGTCTTCAGGTACCTGCATTCCACAATGGTTATTAAAACACTCTAATAATCTAGCATAATATCTGTCAACAGTTTCACCTTCCTGTTGGATGCATTGATTAATGCAAGTCCAGTCTGCCCTAGGCTTCCATTTCTCAGAGATTCGGTCTGTTAGACCTTTCACTCTGTTATCCAGTTTTGCGTTGCTATGTGGGAGTGGCTTGTGTTCTGCATCATGGGGATTCCAGTTGCCACTAATCATGTGCCAATCTGGACCTATGATTTGTCTAACTACTTTTTCTACTTCTTCTCCATTTAAATGATAACTTAACCTCATGCCCTGTAAGTCTTCTAAGAATTTTCTAAAATTAACTTTTGGATGGGGAATTCCCTCTGTGGCTTTCCAGATGTCTTCCGGTGTCCACACTCTATATACTAGGAAAGTCGGGTCCTGTCCTGCCTGTCCTGCCTGCGGATTTGGTACTTCTATGAGTGGACATATCTCTTCTTCACTCATAGCTCGTGAATTTTTGTTTATTTCATATAACTCAGTATCTCCTCTTAAGTTACGTGTTTGATATCTGGTCTTGATGGGATCTTTAACATACGGTCTTGGCTTTGCAGTAACAGCCGGGTATAGCGGAGGTGGACCAGCTTGTCCACTTGCTTCATATTCCAGTGCAGGAAGCAGAGGGGGTGGAGGGGCTGATGCTATTACCAAATTATTGTCTTCTTTATCTAGAAACATAGCTTTTGAATTATTACTTTTTTGCTCCCTACGGTTTGCTTCCTCAATCCACCTGTGTGCCTGAGGAATGCCCAATTGACGTTGCTTTTTACCTGACCTTTGCGTCAGCTTTAAGCTGTTTGACAAGTTTAATAAGCGAGAGTGTTTCTAATTTGCCATTAAATTCATATTTATTAACCCATTTTGTATAGTATCTAACATTGTCGGCACGCTGTGATTGCATATATTTTGCATCTTCGGTTAGCGGTGGGTTCTGGGAACTTTTTGTGCACTTATTACCCATATTGTTCTGACTGTTAAAAAATGTTACGTGACCCTTCTTATTCTCACGTGGTACCACGATTTTCTGTTTCACAGTTTATCTAGAATAACTGTCTTACCTATTCTTTTTCCCTGATCTATGACAAGACTGCAATCTTTCTGTCCCTGACTTGTACAATACAAATCTCCTGACAGATATTTCCAATCAAGTCCCTGATCTAAAACAGAAAAAAGGTAAATCTCACCTTACCTGAGCCTCCATGATTGACCGTCTCTGGTTCGTATACTGACTCATCCTCCAGTCACAGATCAGAAAAGTGGCTGGCCTCTTTTGAACGACAATTCAGTCGGAGGTCTTTCAAAGCAGAAGAACCGATGTGGTTTCATCCCCATACGGTTTCATGCCACCTGGCCCAACTGACCTGAGGCTAAGTGAGAGTTCCGGTCTGAAGGACCAATCTGTCAAAGGAAAAATAACTTCAAAAGATCAACACACGGCAGGTTCAGGTTAAGGCACTTTAATCTTGCAGCAAGGAGACAAAAACGTGCTAATACAGAGTTTGTCTAACTAGAATCAGGAAGTGAAGCTATTCTTATACATTTCTTACAAGGTATTGCCTACTAAGCTGACGTAATAAATCACAAGTTCTTTCAATATTATTTCACAACAGCTGTTTGTCCATGATTTTCTGCTGGCATATCATGTTTACAAAAAAACTTCTTAAGAAAAACAACGTGGCCTTGATGACCACCGGTCTGATACAACTTCTCACTATGCAATGTTACCATTGAAGGTACTATGGCTAATTCGAGCACAAAGCAAGTACAGATTACAGTTCATTTCTTCAAGCAGTCTTTGTTTGATGTATCTCTTCTTTTCCACAGCTGTGCATGTTCTCATAACACGAACAAGGCTGATTGTTCATATTCAATCACATCATAGAAAACAGTATTGTTCTATTCATTCACTATTCATTCATTTTCCTGACCTAGCAGATAATCACCTGCTTCTCAGTACATTTCCAAAAGGCATAAACATGAATTTCGCTGCGCTAGCAAATACTAGGTCAGAGAGCATCTTGCAATTTCAGAAAGCATACTGCAGTTTGAAAAAGCATCTTATAATTTCATACAGAATTAAGCTGTACATAAAACAAAATGAAATGTGTTAACCCTTTTAGCTTCTAAGCACTAAACATATACATTAATACATATTTTTCTAACATTTCCCCCCTGTTAATACTTTTTATTCTATTTTCAAAAGCATAAACAATTGCTTCTTCTCCTAACTTCTTTCTGTTCAGAATTTGCAGTTAAGAGAGTCATTCAGTTTAAACTTATGAAAGTGTTTCATTTTTCAGCAGTTCTTCAATTTCAGTACTTTGATATAAAGTCTCAGAAACTGACATGTCTATAAAATCTTTGATCAATCTTTTCATGCAGGGAATACCGCAACAAACATACACTCCTAATAGGAGTAATCCCACACAAATGGCAATCAGGATGTTCATTAGGATGCTACCCCACCCCCCAAACAAATTCTGGAAAAAGGCCATCAGTGGGTTTGGGCCTGGTTTGGTCATGGTTGACACTTGCTGAATCACCTCAAGATGGTCGTTTATCTCATGCTGGTTGTCAGGAATATACGAACAGCACTCCTCTTTTATTAAAGCGCATGTACCACCTTTTGCCGCTAGGGTGAAGTCAAGAGCCATGCGGTTTTGAAGCACCACAGTTCTTATAGCATTCAGTTCATCAGTCATTAATTCGAGAGCAGAAAAAGTTGCATTACTCATTACTTCGAGAAGTTTGGATAGTTTTCATAACTCCCAAATCGATTTCACTGCGCCATATGCAGGGGCTATACCTGCCCATGATATAATAGTGTTACTCAAGTCCATGTGTGTCAGTTTATCTTTGTTTTTCACGGAATTATGGTTTCTCCAGCCTGCTTCGATTCGTCCCACTGGATTTTCAGGCCTTCTGATTGGATTTCCGGGTTTTTTGGTGACCTCTCTGACATTTCGAATTCTTCCATGAGGCAAAACTGCAGTGTGTCGTATGGCCGGAACCAGGTAACCCAAAAAACAACTGCCGGACCAATTCTCAGGTAACCATTTGTATGCCTTTTTCCCACAAACAAAATAACAGTTCTCTACTTTAGTATTAATATACACTTGCCCTGCATGAAACATATCAATAATAGATAGTTAAACAACCAAGTATTGAGCAGGAGTGAGAGTGAGAAAATAACAGAAGATAACAATCAAAGATGTAAAATCCACATAGTTTATTGTCCTTATGTCTCAAAGTTTTTTATGTATTTATATATAAAATTTTTTCATGTATTAGTTTATGTGTTTTGGAAAATCTTTTATATATTTTATGGAGTGTTTAAAGTCATTTTATGGATGTTTTAAGTTATTTTATGCATTTATATTCTTGTAGTGAGCTTTTTTCTGTTCTTTTTCTGTTCTTTGCAGTTTGCTATGCCTTTAAATAGAGGTTTGTGTTGGATCAGCTTCTTGATAGGTTAATTATTTAATTGTCTCAGTGTGCTTTTAATATATAACTAGTTTGTGTTAGGGGGTTTGTTTCATGGATCTGAAGAAGCTGATACAGTGAAAGAGCTTATCCGTTAGTTCTTGTCTGCAATAAACTACGTGTTTTTTACATCTTGGATTGTTATCTTCTGTTATTTTCTCACTCTCACTCCTGCTCAGTACTTGGTTGTTTTACAAAATTTTTTATATTTTTCTGAGCAGGGGCGTTTACCTAATGAAGCAGCAATTTGTCAGACTTTTTTATTAATAATAGATAGTTGTTTTAAAAGAACAGGATTACGTTGTATCTCATCAATAGTCTTATGGATTGACTCAAAATATGAGTCATAGTTTGCATCACAAATATAACCTGCATTATTGGCTTTGGTATAACATTTGTAAGGAACAGTCACATTACAATTACTCTAACCTACCTGAACAGTATCATTTTTGTAAAAACATACAATTCCCTTTTGTGTAACAGGCAGGTACAATGCTATTTTGTCTTGTGATTTTACAGTTGTAGTATCAAAAAGCAAATTTTCCCAGGTCTCATTGACCCCTAGGGGGACAGCAGTCATTAATAATCCCCATATGCTGTTGGTATAGCTGTGCAGATCCAGCAATTCGAAACATTAAAAGTTTCAGCATACACATATTTAATTGCTTGGTAAGTGTTAAAGTTCGGATGCCAGTCTATGAATGATTCACATTTATTTAGTTCAGTTCGTGTGGCTGGAAAAAGGAAAGGCCACAACAAAAAGATTAATGTTATCAGTATGGCCAACAGAATGATCATGCAATACTTATAAGGTTGTTCAGCATTTATATTTGTTCCGTATCTGGTCATTTTATTCTTGTTTAACAGTAACAAGTTTTTTGTCCAGTTCAAAGTTTTTAACCAATTTACAGTGTGTCAGATGAATCCAGGATGCTCGCTCTGTGATCTTCACTGCAGTGGGCGTTGACAGTAGCACTTGGTATGGCCCTCCCACTTCGGTGTGGTCCAGTTCCTTTTCTTGATAACCTTCACCCAGACCCACGTGCCTGGGACTACTGCTGCTTCCGATGGTCTGGTTTGTTCTTTATCTGAAACAGAATTTAACTGCAAAAGTTGTTTATTACTTAAAAGTCATCTCATATACTCTGCAAGTGAACTGTCAGCTTCCTGGTCTGCAGGCATGAGAGGTTTCCACTGAGGTATATAATACACCCTCCCAAACAGTATTTCATAAGGAGTTAACCCCTTTGCATTTGGAACAGTTCTCATGCTCAACAGTGCCCAGAGGTAGGCAGTGCACCCAGTTCTTCTGTGTCTCACTAATCAGTTTCCTAAGTTTGTTTTTCAAAACCCCATTATGCCTCTCTACTAATCCTGCGGATTGGGGGTGGTATGCACAATGGTTCTTTAAGGAAATTCCGAAATATCGGCTCAACTGTTGTATAGTTTGATTTACAAAGTGTGTGCCATTGTCACTGTAGATCTTTTCCAGTATGCCAAATCTAGGAATAATTTCTTTAACAAGGACTTTCGCAACAGTAGCTGCATCTGGATTTTTGGTCGGAAAAGCTTCCACCCATTTGGAAAACATATCTATAATGACAAGACAATATTTCTTATTTTCACATTTGTTTAGTTCTATGAAATCCATACAGATAGTATGGAACGGGTACAGTGGTGTTGGGAAACTCCCTTGCTTAGGCTTCAATGCCCCTTGTGCATGATGCTTGTTACAAACATGGCATGCTGCACAAAAATTTTTTGTGTAGTTTGTAAATCCATATGCAGTGAACACTCGGTTCACTAACTGTACCATCCCCCCTGTTGAGACATGGCACTGCCCATGGCTCAACAAAGCTGCATATCTAAACAAGTTAGACGGCAAAATTGGTTTTCCTTCTTTGGAGATGTACAGCCCTTTTTCTAGAATTGCTCCTCATTTTACCCATTTCTGTTTTTCTACATTTGTAGTAAGTGTTTCTAAATCTAAAATCTCAGAAGGTTGTAATTCCTCACTCAAAAGAAATACTTCTGAAGCTGAAACTGAAGCTGAAGCTGCCTGTTTTGCAGCTGTATCAGCTCTTGCATTACCTTTTGAAATCCTATCCTGTTGCTTGGTATGAGCTACACATTTACAAATAGCTACTTTATGAGGTAACTGAATAGATTCTAACAAATCTAAAATAAATTGCACATGATTAATCGGTTTACCAGTAGATGTTATCATTCCTCTATTTTTCCACTGCTGTGCAAAAACATGTACAGTAGAAAAAGCGTACTTGCTGTCAGTAAAAATGTTCACACATTTGCCCTTTGCTAAGGTACAAGCCCTTGTCAAGGCAATCAATTCTGCTGCTTGTGCAGATAAGTTGTGTGGTAAAGACTTCGCTTCTAAAATCTCAATATCAGAAACTACTGCATACCCCACTAGATTCTGTCCTGTAGGACCCCTCCACCATGAGCCGTCCACGTAATATGTCACCTCGGCATCATCCAAGGGAACATCCGTTAGATTTTTTCTAGGCAGTGTCTTTTGCTCAATTTCCTGCAGGCAGCTGTGTGGTGTGCCATCCGCAGGGGGTCGGGAGCAAGGTAGACGGGTTTAAAGTTGTATATCATTCAATTATCATATGTGGTTGGCTCAAGAGTATAGTCATACAGGAAAGATGTCTAGCAGGAGAAAGATATGCTACTTTTTCTTGCAGTAAAATAATTGCGACTGCATGAGGCACTCTCAATGTGAGAGGGTGGAACAACACTACTGAGGCCGAAGCCTGTACTGCCATTGCAGCTGCAACTACTGCTTGTACACAGTGGGGCAGGGATCACGCCACTGGGTCCAGCTGTGATGAATAGTAAGCTATGGGGCATTGCTTATCCCCATGTTGCTGTGTTAACACCGATGTCATATAACCTTGCTTACAATCTACAGTTTGGAAAAAAAACGTTTATGATAGTTTGGTAATCCTAAAACTAATGAGGATGCTATCAGTTGTTTCAGTTTGCAGAAAGCTGATTTTGCTTCTGGTGTCCATTGTAATAAATCTTGTGCTGCCACAGGCTTCTTGTATATCAAATTGATCAATGGAGCAGACTCCAAGGCATAGTTTGGAATCCAACTCTGACAGAAATTGGTTGTTCCCAGGAAGGACATCATTTCCTTCTTGGTAGTCGGTTTGGGTGCTTGTAAAATTGTTATTTTCCTATCTTCATCTAATGTTCTGCCTTCTTTGGATGTTACATATCCCAGGTATTTAACCTGCTTTCTCCAAAGCTGCAATTTGTTTTTGTTTACTTTATGTCCCTGAGTGGCTAAAAATTGTAGTAATGCTATGGTATCTTCTCTACATTCTTGCTGGGTGGGGGCTGCCAGCAGGATGTCGTCTACATAAAGTAAAATTTGGCTGCCTCTTGGTGGGCTAAATCCTGCCAAGTTGCTTGCCATCTCTTGTGCAAATATTGTTGGTCTTTCACAATACCCCTGTGGTAGTCGCATGTGTGTATACCTTTTCCCCTGAAATGTGAATGCAAACCAATGTTGGCTGTCAGGGTGTATCGGTATCAAAAAAAATGCATTGCTAATATTCTTCACAGAAAAATACTTCTGTTGAGGCTTCAAATCATTCAATAGGGTGTGTGGATCTGGCATTGTAGGTGCTCTAGGTATTACTGCGTCATTTACAGCTTGTAAGTCTTGGACCATACGCCATTCTCCGTTTACTTTCCTAACAGGAAATAAGGGTGTGTTACATGGTGTATCGGGAGATTCTACCAGTATTCCTTCCTTAAGTAAAGCTGCTATTATAGGTTTGATTCCTATTTCTGCATCCTTCCTTAAGGGATATTGTCTCTTTTGAGGTCTAAAGGCTGATTTTGGCGTAATAGTAACTGGTCCTGCTGTACGAATTAGTCCTACATCTGATTTCCCTGTTGACCAGAGAGTTTCTAATATGTTCCGTAAAAATCTTTCTTCCTCTTCTAGTAAGAGTGCTAATCAGCTGTCCTCACTAGACTGCAAGTGTACAGCTGGGTGTGTCTGTGTTATCCAATTTAACTTCTGCTTTTGTACTCCCTGTTCTGACAATTCTAGCTCTGTCTGTTTTTCCCACTTTGTGACTTTTTCTCCAAGATCTGCCCATTTCACATTCTTGTCTTTAGTTAAACTAACATGTGGTAATCAATTAGATTTATAGAGTGCAAAGAATTCTTGGGGCAATGAACAGCTAACTACACTGTTCCCTTCTGTGTCCCAGTACAGATTACGTAATACTAATCTGTTTGCATGGTTTTTAAACAGTTCTTGCTCATATTCCTTATCAGGTCCTGGTGTGCTACAATAATACAGAGTACAGTGCAACAAATGCTGTTTATCAGTGTCAAGGGAGGGGGACTTACTGATGGCTACGTTCATCAGTTCTTTGGTTACTGCCCCTGGTCCAGTCGTAACTAAGTCCTGGCTGTACCAATAAAATGTTTCACCCTCCGGTCGCACCACAAAAGTATCCATTTGTCGCTGTGCTTCCATACCCTGCATAGTCGGTACTACTGCTATGCCAAATATCTGCATAAGATCTCTGCCCAAAAGGTTCACTGGGCATTTTGTAGAAACAACAATTTTGCTTTACTGGGTCATCCCTGAAACAGGGTCAGTTATTGCTATGTTATGGGAGAGTGGCTCCTGATACAGCTGTCCATTAGCTGCTTTCACTAATATATAATCAAGTGATTCTGAATTTTCTGGTAGTTTGGAAGGATGTATCAGGGTTCGTGAAGCCCCTGAGTCACACAGGAATTTAACGTCCCTCCCCTCTACCAGAAGTGTAACTTCCGGTTTTGTGTCTGCTAAATAGAGCTCTAGGCTCAATAATGCCAAGTCTAAAATTTCACTTTCTTCACCAATGGTGATTTCTTGTACTTCCTCTATTTCTTCTATCACATCCTCTACTCCTTCTATCACATTTGCATTTGTCTTTTCTTGGTTATTCCCTTCTAGTGATTCTTGACTATCATATAGTCAGTCCTCACCCTTCTTATCTTCCATGACCACCTTCTTGTTTTGCTTGCAATCCCTTGCTAAATGTCCCTTTTTTCCGCATTTAAAACATTCACCCCTTTTCTTTCTCTCTTCGAACTCTTCTGATCATTTATCAGATTGTTTGTTTCCCTGGGCATTTTTCTTACCCTTTTTTCAGGACTGTACTACATAAACTTCTGTTCCGTCTTCTACAGCAAATACTTGGGCTTTCTTTTACTTTTTACTGTTAAAATGCCTTTTGGCATGCCTAGCATATTCAAGTAGTGACTGTAATCTACTTGTACGATGGTCTACCATGTGCTTTGTAATAAAGCTGCTTATAGGCAAAATACTGCCTTTCAAAAATGCATTCATTAATTGCTGCTCATATGGGGAATCATGTGTCTGGTCTTCAGGTACCTGCATTCCACAATGGTTATTAAAACACTCTAATAATCTAGCATAATATCTGTCAACAGTTTCACCTTCCTGTTGGATGCATTGATTAATGCAAGTCCAGTCTGCCCTAGGCTTCCATTTCTCAGAGATTCGGTCTGTTAGACCTTTCACTCTGTTATCCAGTTCTGCGTTGCTATGTGGGAGTGGCTTGTGTTCTGCATCATGGGGATTCCAGTTGCCACTAATCATGTGCCAATCTGGACCTACGATTTGTCTAACTACTTTTTCTACTTCTTCTCCATTTAAATGATAACTTAACCTCATGCCCTGTAAGTCTTCTAAGAATTTTCTAAAATTAACTTTTGGATGGGGAATTCCCTCTGTGGCTTTCCAGATGTCTTCCGGTGTCCACACTCTATATACTAGGAAAGTCGGGTCCTGTCCTGCCTGTCCTGCCTGCGGATTTGGTACTTCTATGAGTGGACATATCTCTTCTTCACACATAGCTCGTGAATTTTTGTTTATTTCATATAACTCAGTATCTCCTCTTAAGTTACGTGTTTGATATCTGGTCTTGATGGGATCTTTTAACATACGGTCTTGGCTTTGCAGTAACAGCCGGGTATAGCGGAGGTGGACCAGCTTGTCCACTTGCTTCATATTCCAGTGCAGGAAGCAGAGGGGGTGGAGGGGCTGATGCTATTACCAAATTATTGTCTTCTTTATCTAGAAACATAGCTTTTGAATTATTACTTTTTTGCTCCCTACGGTTTGCTTCCTCAATCCACCTGTGTGCCTGAGGAATGCCCAATTGACGTTGCTTTTTTACCTGACCTTTTGCGTCAGCTTTAAGCTGTTTGACAAGTTTAATAAGCGAGAGTGTTTCTAATTTGCCATTAAATTCATATTTATTAACCCATTTTGTATAGTATCTAACATTGTCGGCACGCTGTGATTGCATATATTTTGCATCTTCGGTTAGCGGTGGGTTCTGGGAACTTTTTGTGCACTTATTACCCATATTGTTCTGACTGTTAAAAAATGTTACGTGACCCTTCTTATTCTCACGTGGTACCACGATTTTCTGTTTCACAGTTTATCTAGAATAACTGTCTTACCTATTCTTTTTCCCTGATCTATGACAAGACTGCAATCTTTCTGTCCCTGACTTGTACAATACAAATCTCCTGACAGATATTTCCAATCAAGTCCCTGATCTAAAACAGAAAAAAAGGTAAATCTCACCTTACCTGAGCCTCCGTGATTGACCGTCTCTGGTTCGTATACTGACTCATCCTCCAGTCACAGATCAGAAAAGTGGCTGGCCTCTTTTGAACGACAATTCAGTCGGAGGTCTTTCAAAGCAGAAGAACCGTTGTGGTTTCATCCCCATACGGTTTCATGCCACCTGGCCCAACTGACCTGAGGCGAAGTGAGAGTTCCGGTCCGAAGGACCAATCTGTCAAAGGAAAAATAACTTCAAAAGATCAACACACGGCAGGTTCAGGTTAAGGCACTTTAATCTTGCAGCAAGGAGACAAAAACGTGCTAATACAGAGTTTGTCTAACTAGAATCAGGAAGTGAAGCTATTCTTATACATTTCTTACAAGGTATTGCCTACTAAGCTGACGTAATAAATCACAAGTTCTTTCAATATTATTTCACAACAGCTGTTTGTCCATGATTTTCTGCTGGCATATCATGTTTACAAAAAAACTTCTTAAGAAAAACAACGTGGCCTTGATGACCACCGGTCTGATACAACTTCTCACTATGCAATGTTACCATTCAAGGTACTATGGCTAATTCGAGCACAAAGCAAGTACAGATTACAGTTCATTTCTTCAAGCAGTCTTTGTTTGATGTATCTCTTCTTTTCCGCAGCTGTGCATGTTCTCATAACACGAACAAGGCTGATTGTTCATATTCAATCACATCATAGAAAACAGTATTGTTTTATTCATTCACTATTCATTCATTTTCCTGACCTAGCAGATAATCACCTGCTTCTCAGTACATTTCCAAAAGGCATAAACATGAATTTTGCTGTGCTAGCAAATACTAGGTCAGAGAGCATCTTGCAATTTCAGAAAGCATACTGCAGTTTGAAAAAGCATCTTATAATTTCATACAGAATTAAGCTGTACATAAAATAGTATGAAATGTGTTAACCCTTTTAGCTTCTAATAAGCACTAAAAATATACATTAATACATATTTTTCTAACAATATATATATATATATATATATATATATATATATATATATATATATATATATATATATCTTCCATGCACACCAGTCAGCTAGCCTGTAGTGATCATAATGTCGTGTCTCTGCTCACACCTCCTGCATATGTTAATGTCAGGATAGTGTGCTTGATTACACTCATAAATTGCTGATGTCCTAATATATTTACAAGTGTGTGGGTGCAGAACCATCTATTCTCTCTCAGAAACACATATGTTGTGTCAGAAACATGAGTATTACTGGTGGTATTATTCTAGTAATGTCCATGATTGTGTGTGATGATTTTACTGTTGGCCATGAACCCGTATCTGTGTCCTATTTGTAGGAGGCCTCTGCTGACAATACAGGTATACTCAGGCAAATCAGTTTGCACAGCTTCATAATATGCACCCAACCCCAATTGTATTTAACATCCATGATACCTATCCTCTCCATTGTTCATGTCTGGATGATCACACAGACATCCTCCACTGTTATGTCACATCATATACATGTCACTTTGCAGTTCGTACTGTGTCACGTGGAGATGTGATTAGCGTTTCTGCTGCAACTGTCTTCCTTTTACATTTCCTCATGTGTTGTACATTACAATGTTTCACCTGCCCTCCTTCTCAGTGTTCATTCCTAAACTTCATCTGTGTGTCCCTATTCAGTATACACACTTCCCATGACTGTTTCTCATAAATGGCAGTCCGTGTACCCTTACAGATCATTGGCACAACTTATACAGACTGCCTGGAATGGGATTCCACAATACTCAGCACTATATACACTGTCCTGTCCTGTGCCTGCAAAATATACATTAATATATGAAAAATGCTGGTTTTCCATGTGGCATTCCATGCAATCCCACTAACCTAGTTTGCTATGCTGTAACTAAGTTCACTATCCTTGTTGCTTTACATGGTTTCCTGGCCACCACAATACTCTGCTTGTTTACTTTTGATTGCAAGCCATGGCATGAATATTCATTAAGTGCTGCTGCTCACTGAGCAAACATGTAAGCTCCATGTAGGCTTCGCGTGAAGCCTACACAGAGTTTATTGAATCTCAGGGTCTGTATATAATCTGTGCACATGCCAAAAACAAATATTTATGAAATTTTTATTTTAATTCAGGAAATTATAGCTCAAGTAGTGAATCTTTTTTCAGCAAATAGTGTACAAGGCTTACAAATATTTTATTTCATAATCAACAAACATTTTGCGTGAAAGTATATAGGTGCTGTACTTTAGTATGCAACTTTACAGGAAAGGATCACGTCTTTTGTCACCTGGAAAATGAACAAGCCCATACTACAACCATAGTAAAGTTTTCGAGTTTTAAAACTGTAACATTTTGTATATGCACAGATTAAGTATTGCTGGTACATTAAGGTACATTTAAGTGTTATGCAGTTCGAGTTGCTTCTGAGTTCTCTCCCATCATTGTTATCTCTGACCAGCTTGCTATAAACTAGGATCTGACAGTCATCTCAGAGTACACTAAGGTTGTGAGTTATTGATCAGCTACTTCATTGCTACCATTGTGTAAGGTTTGATTAATTTCACTTCGTGTGTCCTACTGTCTCACTCTGAGCGAGTCATTTATCTGGACAGTGCTCCCAAGTTAGCACTAAAAAAGGCACACTCATGTCCAGTAGGCTTAGCTGGTCAACAAATGAATAAAAAATAAGTTTATTGTAGACTTATCTACGTATATTACTTTAAATGGAGTTCTTTTTGTCTTAGAATTTTGATAAGTTACTAAAGCTATAGGTTCATAGATTAGTACTAGGCTAAATGCCCTTGAGAGCCATTTTAAGCCTAGCCACTTATCCCTTGTGAGACTCAAACCCTGCACCTCATGTGTGTAAGGCAAACACCTTAACCATTAGGCCACCCTCCCAACCCTATCAAAATCATTTTAATATTTTCACCTTTTTACACCTTTAGCTTGGTGATGAGTTTTACATATTCAAAAACAATCAGCACATTCATCACTATCACAGACATAAAAGTTGAAAATAGCAGGTGTATGTATTGGATGTGATTAACCGCAGCAGGTACGGCTGGCCCAGAACAAGATGGTTGCCTAGTTTTCTTTCTCTTGCATGTTTCAGGATTAATATATCATTTTGTTTTGTTTTCATTCCCCCAGTGAGTGATCAGAATTATGGAAACCAAAAACCCAGTGACCACAGAGTAGAGTGAATTGCTTGACCACTTTAAGACAGGAACAGTGGAAGAAAGAAAGCTTATTTTATTTGGATGGCTCTTATTAGTGATTTCTGATGAATAGGCCTATCATGCCAAATAGCAGTCATACATAAATCAACTCAAAGTGAGGGTAAAGGAACTGAAAAAAAGGTATAAAATTCCTACAAAATGCAATGGCACTAAACACAGAGAACTGTAAAAAAGCTATCAGACTGCCCAGATCAATAAACTACGTTATATTGAAAATTGGCCATACCGGAGCAACCTACATGTGACTGCACTGTCCCAGGATATCCCTAACTTCTCTGAGCATCTTTTGTGAGGTTGCTGCAAATATCACCCTTCCTACACAAGACAATATAGTTTAAATATGGTCAGTACTAAATAGTGGTAGGTGATCACAAACCAGGGGGAGGCAAGAGGGAAGTCATCCCTCTTTTCCACGAATCATTGAAATTTAACATCATAGAAGTCAAAATTAGTGGAGATGATCGATGGCTGATTTGGGAGGACACTATTAGCAAGGAACCCTGGGTCATAGGCAATATGTATTTTTTATTTATTTTACATTTGTTTACCAGGAGTGTCCGACTGGGCAGATGCTCATTTTCAGTGGAGGCCCAGGAAGAAAAGCTCCAGTGCAGTACAAAAATATAACAGAGATGAATGTTGACTAACATAAAAAATACTAATAAAGAGTTAACAAGGGGAAGAATACTATACATTAATGTACAGTATACATGCCAATTCAGATTTAACATAAACTATATCCTTCATATATTCCAAACACAGTACAAGGTAGACATTGATGATGTCAGATAATAGACAGTTATGACAATTCCTGTACGAAACAGAACTATCAGCAGGATGGTTCTGTGAACACAACAATAGCAGACAGGTGGGTATAGTGAATACAAAAATAGTGGAAAGGTGAATATCATTCTTGTACAGACAAAGCTCTGTTACTGTATATAACTATGCTATTCTGGGAGAGGTAATAATAGATAGTATAATAAAAGGTAAGAGGAGGAGTGAGAGTGAGAGTGAGGTCAAAGGTGGAGAAGGAAAAAGTGAGGTGAGAACTGAATAAAGGAAGATGAAAAGAAGTGAGAGAATTGAGAGGAGCAGAGTCAGTGCCTGGTAAGCAAACTTTAGTGTAAAGCAAAGAAAGGCAAGAAATAGGAAGTTTGGAGATGGGGGAGGAGTAGTGTGAGGTCAGCCTGGAGTACAACAGGACCATAGCCAGTTTTTGGCCATGTGATCTCTGAGAAGTGTCTTAAAAGTGGTCTTATTAGTGGTATTTCTTATGTTTTGTGGTAGTCAATTCCATTTTTTTAGATATCTGATCTGAGAGGAGGGACTCTCCAAAGCTGTTGTTAGACTTTATGACACTTGGTGGAGGATGTCCGAGTTCTAGAGTTAGAGTATGGTAGAATTAAGTTTTTGAGTGCAGGGAAATTGTTGGGTTGGTAGAGTAGTGAGTGGGCAATGGTTAATTGGTTCAAGGAAAGTAGATTGGGCAATTCGAGCCAGTTTAGTATGTGCAGGGCAGAGCAGTGATGAGTTTTAGATGGAACATGTGCAACAAATTCATATGTACCCAACTCAGAGGATAATAATTTTTTCACAGGCATTGTGTAAAAGTGGCAAGGTGCACTTAAACCTGCTACATTTAGTATAATAGTGGGAGAGGTCATCTTAGGTTCAGAGTAACAACAGACAAATTATATCACAAAAAATGGAATCACAAACAATACCAAGTGATCACAAAATCATGGATGTCAATGCATATGTTAGTAGTTCTTTGGAGACATTCACACATGGAAGAACTTCTCTTAACTTTTTCATGAGACCTCACCAAACAGGGCAGTAGAACAGACCTCATTTTCATCCAAGACCAGTAGAGGCACAAGGTACACTAACCTACTATCCATGAGATTTATTTATTTATTTATTTTATTTTACATTTGCTGACCGGGAGAGTCCAACTGGATTACAAGTCCATTTTCAGTGGAGGCCTGGGGAGAAAAGCTCCAAGAGAACAAGAGACAGACTTTTAACATACAATTTCCATAGAAAAGACTTTGACATACATCCTATCTGGACCTCGCAAAAGCCTTCGATACAATACCCCACTCGGGCATTATAGATAAGCTCACCAGCTTAAATATAAATCCCTATGTCACTAGATGGATTGCAAACTGGCTCAAGGACAGAACCCACATGGTTAGAATTGCTGGAGCCATGTCAGACTCCAAACCAGTTACAAGTGGTGTCCCACAAGGCTCAGTCCTGGGACCTCTCTTGTTTGGTATATATTTCTCGGAGGTACAGGCCAACACGGAAGGACTGTGGCTGACCAAGTTTGCAGATGACTGCAAACTGGGCGCCATAATCGACTCTCCAGCCAACACAAGCATCCTCCAAAAGGGCCTCATAGAAACAGACAACTGGTGCCAGAGCCATGGCCTCAAGCTAAATGCCAAACAGTGTATAGTCATCCCCTTTGGCAAAAACAAAGTGCCCACAAATTACAACACAGGTGGTAATCCATTAAGTACAGAAGAAGTAATTAGGGACCTGGGGACCCAAGTTGATAGCAATCTCTCATTTGACAACCACGTGGCCAAAGTGGTTAGAAAAACATTTTATATAGCCCACCTAATCATGAAGGGATTCACATCTAGATCAGGGGAGGTCATCGTGCCTCTTTACTCATCCCTCATCAGGCCCATAATTGAGTACAATGCCCCTTTTGGGATGTACCTTACCAGACACCTGCAGCAACTGGAAAGACCCCAAAAGTACCTCACCAAGAGGATCAAAGGGCTCAAACAGATGCCATATGCTGCCCGGTTAAAGAAACTCCAGCTCTACTCAGTGGCATACCGCCTGTTCAGAGGCGATCTGTGCCTGACGTATAAAGCCATGTCCAACCCAGAATTAATGGACATGCTGCACCTCAGAAAATCCAAATCCCATCGAGCTACGGCTCGAGAGACTTGAACCTCAGCACTGAAATAAATAGGACATGCTGGAGGGACAGATTCATAACCCAGAGGCTCCCTTCACTCTGGAATAAAATCCCAGTCCAGGTTAGGCAGAGTCCCTCATTGACTCTCTTCAAGAGGAATCTTGATGAGTGGATGGGAGATTGTAGGTTTACCCCAGGTATCACTTCTGTGTCACTGTTAGACAGAGGCACAGTATACTAACCTCGAAAAAGGGCATAGCAAAATAAATTTAAAATGGGTGGCGAAAGCCAAACACATTCTGGCTAGGCTTATAAATGACCTAGGGCAGATAGCCTACTATGAACCTATGAACCTATACATATTAACCAACAGATAGGATACATTCGTTCTCTACAATATAATATTACATTTTAGAAGATATTCCTAAGTTTAGGATTCCTGTGATAGATTTACTATCAGAGTAAAAGCAGAGAGCCGTAGAATAAGGCTCCGAGAGAGCAGATGATGCTCACTATAGTTGAGAAGGATAACAAATTGATTCACTATATGTCTTTGTCTGGTTTTAGTTGAGAAGGATAACAAATTGATTTACAATATGTCTTTGCCTGGTTTTAGTTGCTTATAGAGAGCTCAACATTGCTGGGGTAGTGTTCCCTAACTCCTGGAGAGATGGGATGAGCAGTAGATTAACAGTCCTAAGTGGGTACAGTACTATGAATGGTTGGCTTAGCAGAGTTACTTAAGTTAGGTGAAGTGTTCTAATGAGACATTAGCCAGGGGGGATACAGGGAGGGAGATTAACCTCTCTGATCACCTCCCCATTACATTACTGATTAATATGGATGTGCAAACCCATAAAAGGAAGGGGCTGGAGATAGTCTTCTTCCAAATGGACCTCAAATTGGGAAAAAGAGAAAGTTAAACTCTAGAGTCTTGGATGTAATCAATAGAAACGTATGTTCTGGTTCTGCAAGAAAAATGTTGTGGTGGAAAGGATGTAAAGCCGCTATAAGATGAGATATTATGGAATGGAGGTGATTTAGACTGAAGCATGAGAGAGATAGTTTAAATGTGAAACTCAGGAATTGAAGTTCATGTAAAGAGAATGGCAGAAGAGGGCAGCTCACAATACCTTCAGGGTGTGGGAATGGCAATTTCCACTGAAATTAGCATACCTGGATTTATGAAAGTGGAAGCCAAGCTACTTCACAAAGGCCAGTTCTGGTTGTTACAATATGAAAGGGATCCAAAATCCATAGCTTGGTTCTTTAATAATTGGGAGAGCCATCTCCCCATATTAGAAATCCGGCTAGAGGAGGAAGACAAGATAACAAGGGAATATGATATAAGAGAGGCTTTTTTAAGCACCTGTAACTCTTTTTATAGCCTCTCACACCCTGAACACAGCTCAAGGTATATTTTTAGGGTTGCACAGTCTCACAATCTTACTTAAACTGAACAATTATTTTAGATCACCCCCACCCCTGGATGTTTTTATGCACTGCATAAAATTAGTTCGCAGAAAACCACAGGCGTTGATGTTTTTCACAATTAATTATAAAATAAGGAGGGGTAGACCTGGGGCAAGTACTAGCTGAGGTGTTCAGTTCTGTGGACCCCTACTGCAACAGGGGGATGGGTTAGAACCAGGTAACAATCACAGTCATCCCAAAAGTAAGAGAGGGTATCTCCACTGTTGAGGACTTTTGCCCCATCTCCCTAATTAACTTAGACTTAAAGATCTTCACAAAGACACTGGCCATAACATTGGAAAGTCCACTCCCAACCCTGATTCCCAAGGGTCAAAATGGATTTGTTAAGGACACAGAAGTGGCAGGTAACTGGTGACAATTTGCTTCTTCGTCACATAGATATGAGGGCAGAGGACCAAAAACAAGACTAAACCTTTTCGATATTTAAAAGATGTTTGATGCAGTGTGTTATAAAAGGGAATTGAGGTCCACATTTCCTTACTTGGATACATTTTACTTTTACTTATTTATTTAACATTTGTTGACAGGGAAATTCTGACTAGGACAGAGCCTATTTTCAGTAGAAGCCTGGGGAGAAATGTTCCAGATGCATGTCTTTGGAATGTGGGAGGAAACCGGAGTACCCGGAGAAAACCCACGTGACTGTAGAGAGGACATGCAGACTTTGCACAAAAGGCACCCCAGCCAAGAACTGAACTGGAGAACGTCTTGTTGTGAGGCAACAACATTATCTGCTGCACCACTGCACCACCCTGAGCTTATAGACATCCCTTTCTTTTAGAGTTTTGGTCAACAGGGGTCTGATTAACCCAGGTGCAATAGGAAAAGGCACAAGGCAGGGATGTACCCTCTCTCCAGACCATTTTTTACTAATTATGGAGGAGGTAGTCCATCAAATGAGAATTGCTCTGGCTTCCTGATCCATCTCAGATGGGTCTGTAAGTGCCTTTCTTATGTTTACAGGTGACTGAATTTTGATGAGTACAAATTTACCAAGGTGTGAGGGGAAGGTATTGAACATTTTTTGACACTTTGGAGAAGCATCTCACCTCCATTGTAATCTGGCCAAATCATCTATTGTACAATGTGTGAGTTCAGATTTTAGTCCAAGTAACCACCCTCTATCTACAAACAGAAGGCCATGTACCTTGGGTTGAGAATAAGGACATTCCATCTGTGCAACACTGGAAGTTAACTTGAAGGAGCCAATGATTAAAATGCAGAATCTCTTATCCAAATTAGACAGCTTTTGGACCATTACAGGTAAGGTAAGGGCTAAACAACTAATGGTCCGACCACATGTTCTCTGTCTTGCTTGGAATTTAAAGATCCCAACTTTCCATCCTACTCTGCTTACAGTAAACAATTGAAAACAGGGAGCTAGGTGACCATGGAAGGAGAATCTAAGCTTCTATATTATGCATGCCCAGTTTTATGAAGTTCTTGGATTTTTTTCGAGCTTACACCACAGCCTTTCAATTCCAGCAACTTATTCATATTGTAGAAGAAGACAGTGAGGAGAAAGAGGAGGGAGATTCCCCCCATTGACCCTTTGTAAGGTGCTATCGCAGGACTGGATAAAAAGTACTTACAGAGAACATCTTAGAGTAGGTGGCCTAGCATGGTGTAGAGGTCCCACTAACATTTTATGGCAACTCCTTTAAATTAACATGATAAGGTTTGAATCCAAGCAATATTGGACATCTAAGGATATTTACAAGTAGTCCCAGCTTTTAAATCTTACATTTCATCATATAATAAAGAGTTTTGCTGAAATCAGTACTGAATTCTACTTAAGGGACACATACTGGTCTACATATTGGCGCCTGAGTATGCCTGGCATCATCATATTTGTCATCCTAAGAAAGCTGGGAAAATTCTGTGCTGGGACAAATGGAACAGTGTTAGAAAGAGTAGAACTGGAATGATCTACAGAGAGCCATGGGAGAATAAAGTTGAGGCCATAAAACACCTACTGACTGGCAGGCTACAAAGAATTATGAGAAGGTTAAGTTATCAAAAGCATAGTGGGCACAGTTATGCCAGGCTACAGAGAAATGTAGGAAGTGGCCAGATATTATGACCAAGAAATGTGTCTCATATTCAGATGGAACATTACACCCTGTAGATAACATAGATTGGGGTGGACATATGATAGCAGATGCTAGAAACGTGGCCAAGAAAATCCAGAAATACCAGTTCATATTATTATTATCTTATGCACAACCTGAATAAGTTATTTGGCATTAATCTAATGCTAAGCTGGAAATTTGTGATAATGGGCATCCCTCACCCCAAGATAAGGTCAAATCTGCACACAGTTTTGGAAGTGTATTAGACTTTGTCAGCATGGTTAAAGCTGCGTGTGTTAAGGAGTGGAAAACTTAGAAGGTTCCACCTGTGAAATTGCTACAGAGTCTAGTGCAGCAACATTTAGGATATATTTTATATTACTTCAAACACTCTTAATTCTGTAGATATCCCTCCACACTGGAAGGGTGTATTAGTCAGCTATAAACATCAGTTATAAACCCAACTGTTCTTGTGCAAATGCTATTTTTAAAATTGTTTCCCCTTACTTAATAGTTTCTAGGTGATGAATGGAGATCATTGGATCGCTGAAAGCTGGGATTATGCATATATTGTAATAGTTTCATTTTAGTAGCTATGCTGTTTTTCTCTCTCCCTCTCTTTCTTCCTTCTTCTTGTTGCAAATAAGATTTTAAACAAGGTAGAAAATTGGCTACAGTGTTCAGCATTTATGCAAATGAAACATATAGCTTGATGAAAAAAATGTCTTGCCCCCCCCCAAAGTGCAAAAGTTACACATAACTAGTAAGTTTACTACTAAAATTATCCTCTCATATAACAAGTAAAATACTAAATAGGCTCATATTTGATATCATTCATTAAAGCTGAGGACTATAAAAAGGTCTAAAAGGTCTACAGGGGTGTCCTATTTGCTCCGTTTACATGTTCACACATTTCAGTCACCACTTGTATGTAAATGTCATATAGTAAAGCACTAGGCCTTTTACTACACTGTGCGAATAAAAGTTCTGTTACTTTGAAACAAAGAGGCTATTTGCTTTAAGCGCAATTCAGTGTGCAAATGTACTAAATTTACTAAGTACATATGGAAGAGCGCTTTGAAGTCTTGACACACACTCTGACTTATACAAACATTTAAGTAGTTATAATCACATGATGACAGCTGCTGAAATGCATTATGAAACTGTTTATGCATCCAATTGGGGAACAGTTGGCAGCTCTTTAAACCACAGATTGTCCCCCTTAACTGATTGCACCCAGGATAGCTACTCCATTCTTCCAATCCTTGTTATGTCTCTGATGAGAAAACTAGCCAAAAACATGATTATCAGGAGGTTTTATTTATGTTTGCATTTGTTAATTGGGAAACTCTAGCTTGGAGATTCTATGTTCAGTGAGTCTTGGGGAGAAAATCTCCACACAGATAACATATGAAAGACCAACCAATAATAAACAATTATATCAATGGGCACATATCATGTTGTTATATGTACACAGCTAAGAGCAATAACATACAAAATATGTGACTAACCTAGAGGGTCTGGAAAATATATGAGTTAGATATCACATAACTGAAGAATATAAACATTGTTCCAATACTAACAAGTACTCCAGAGTAGGCTCTGCTTAACTTTATTAAAGAAATGTGAAGAAATTAGGTACAGTAACTACCTGAAGCTAAATACCAGGATAATATGTGGAATAAATGATGAATGGGTACAAAGAAGATCACTGTTGGAAAATAACCTGGCATTTGACTATACCTTAAATATTGCTTTAGCAGTAGAAGCCGCAAATAAAACACATACAACATTTATATGTGATATACTTGACATTAGCATGTAAAACAGTAACAGGGTGTATGGTCTCACAATACAGATAAGTAAAGGAAATGCATATTATAGGTGCCTTGGTAAACAGCACGCAACTTCTTGCTATAAGTTCAAGCAAGAAAAATGCTATGCTTTTGGCAGAACTGGGTAAATAACAACAGCATGTAAAAGTAAGAAACCTACTAGCAACATCATTGAAACAAACCCTGACTGCATAAATCTGAAGCAACATTAAAAGCATACCTAACTACAATGTGGTTATGTAATTGCTTCTCAAGCAAAATATATACATCATTGTCAGAGTGGAATGTTATAGTCATCTTACACTCACTAAAACACCCGACTCCAATAAGCTACAGTAAAAGGCCTAGACCAAAGTTTTGTTCAACAGCATCATATACATTTGCTTTCTTACAAGTTTAGTCCCCATCTGGGAATAGCTAAAGTGCCCTGCCACTCTCAAAGAATACACATACAACATTTTTTGTTCCATTTATATCTGTGCAACTATATATGTGCAAAAAGTCTCTTGCAAACAATCATACTTTTATGTAACTTATACATGCACATATTGCTGCATGTATGCTTATCTTGTATATGTCTTACATGTTATGTTTGTGTATAATTACCTATCTAGTCTATTAACTTATAGGTTCATAGGTTCATACTAGGCTATCTGCCCTAGGGCATTTATAAGCCTAGCCAGAGTGTGTGTGGCTTTCGCCACCCCTTGGGATGAGAATACTCTGCCCATTTAGGGTTTAGTTTACTGTGCCTCTGTCTAGTAGTGACACAGAGATGACCCCTGGGGTAAACCTACAATCTCCCATCCAGTCGTCAAGATTTCTCTTGAAGAGAGTCAGTGAGGGGCTCTGCCTAACATGGACTGGGATTCTGTTCCAGAGTGTAGGGAGCCTCTGGGTTATGAATCTGTCCCTCCAGCACGTCCTATTTATTTCTGTGTTGAGGTTCAAATCTCTTGCTCTCGTGGCTCTGATGGATTTGGATTTTCTGAGGTGGAGCATGTCCATTAATTCCGGATTGGACATGGCCTTGTACGTCAGGCATAGATCACCTCTGAGTAGGCGGTATGCAACTGAATAGAGCTGGAGCTTCTTCATCCGGGCAGCATATGACATATGTTTGAGACCCTTTATCCTCTTGGTGAGGAACTTTTGGGGTCTTTCTAACTGCTGCAGGTGTCGGGTAAGATACATCCCAAATGGGGCATTGTACTCAATCATGGGCCTGATAAGAGAAGAGTACAGGGGCACAATGACCTCTCTTGATCTAGATGTGAATCCCTTCATGATAAGGTGGGCAATATAGAAGGTCTTCCTAACCACCTTGGAAATGTGAGTGTCAAATGAGAGGTTACTGTCGACTTGGGTCCCTAGGTCCCTGATTACCTCTTCCGTACTTAATGGATTACCACCTATGTGGTAATTTGTGGGTACCTTGTTTTTCCCAAAGGGTATGACTATACATTTTTTGGTGTTCAGTTTAAGGCCATGGCTCTGGCACCAATTATCCGTTTCTATGAGGCCTTTCTGAAGGATGCTTGTGTCTGCTGGAGTATCAGTTATGGCGCCCAGTTTGCAGTCATCTGCGAACTTTGTCAGCCACAATCCTCCTATGTTGCACCTCGGAAAAATAAATGCCGAACAAGAGGGGTCCCAGGACTGAGCCCTGTGGTACACTGCTTGTGACTGGCTTAGAGTCTGACATGGCTCCAGCAATTCTGACCTTGTGTGTTCTGTCCTTGAGCCAGTTTGCAACCCATCTTGTGACATATGGGTTTACATTTAAGCTGGTGAATTTGTCAATGATGCCCGAGTGGGGTATTGTGTCGAAGGCTTTTGCAAGGTCAAGGTAGGCTGTGCGAACTGCCTTACTCTCATCAATGGCCTTAGTGACTGTTTCAAAAAAGTCGACTAGGTTCAAAAGGCAGGATCTGCCTTTGACAAAGCCGAATTGGGTAGGATCCAATGTCTGTAGGTCCCCAATGTCTTTGATTATGAGTTCCATAATGATCCTTTCCATAACTTTGCAGACCAGGCTCGTCAAGCTTATGGGGCGGTAATTTCCAGGGTCCGTAGAAGCACCTCCTTTGTGGAGTGGGACCACTGTTGCTGTACGCCACTCTTTGGGTATGTATCCTGTAGTAAGGCTAAGATTAAACAGCAGCCCTATGTGCGGGTTTAGTTCCTCTTGGAGTTCATCTAGCACGCAGCCTGGGACACCGTCCTGTCCCATTGATGCTGTGTTTTTAGCTTTGGAGAGGGCAGCTCTCACCTGGGCATCTGAGATGTTAGGGAGGCTACACTCTGTTGGGATAGATATTTCTCCTTTTGAGGGGGAGAGGGCAGAGAAATTTGCACTGAACCTGTCTGCCAGAATCTTGGCAATATCTGTGGGTTCAGTGTATTTTGTGTCATTTTGACTAACTCTGAGCATATCTGGGAATTTCCACCAGGTTTCTAACATAGCTAAAAAAGGCCTTGTGATTGTCTTTTGTGTCTTTTGCGATTTTTCTCTCAAAGTTGGCCTTGGATGATTTTATGAGTGATCGAAGTTTTTTGCTAGTACTGATCAGAGATGCCTTCCCTTTTGGGGATTTTGCTCTGTCATGTAGTAGCTTCCTCCTCCTGTTGTAAAGTTTGTTAATGGCTGGGGTCCACCAGACAGGACGCCTGCCTTTGTGGGAATGGGTCTTGGTTTTATTAGGGATTGCATGATCCATGCATTCTTGAAGGTGTCCATAGAAGGCATTTATAAAGGATTCAGCGGTGTGGGTTGTGGTTTCCACTGGCCCGGGGGCCTTGAAAGATACCACTTCAGTCTTAAGAAGTGTGAAGTCGGCTTTTGAGAAATTTTTCACTGTGGTCTTCTGTGCAGGGGGTGGGGGTGGGATGTAGATTTACAGTGAGATTAATTTATGGTCTGATCTCACCAATGAGGGGTATACTTCCGGTGTGGAGCATTTTGTCCCCATGTTTGTGATGATCAGGTCTAGTATATTATTCTCTCTTGTGGGAGTGGTGACTAGTTGTTCCATCGCATTTGAGTTTATGAATTCTAGGAACCTTTGGGCTAGGGTGTTGGGGCTTGAGTAATGTTCCCAGTCTATGTTTGGGTAGTTGAAGTCTCCCAATATGATGGTATTTGGAGAGACATTCATACTCTCCAGTGTCTTCAGGAAGGCTGAGTGGGGTTCCTGAGTTTGAGAGGGTGGTCTGTAGCATGCTACAAACTGTAGGGCAGTTTTGTCTATGGTTAGTTGCACCTGGATGGTCTCCGATGCTTCGTGCATTTTTCCCTCTAACCTGGAGGTGTGGGTATCTTTGATGAATATGGATACTCCCCCTCCTTTTGTGGTTCGGTCCAAGGTTTGGGGCCGGAAAGCATGATATGAGGTATAACCTGGTAGTGCTCTGGTGCTCTCAGGAGCCTTGAACCAGGTTTCAGTCACTGCACAGACATCAATGTTCTCCATACTGAGGAGGGCTTCGAGAGTGTGCATCTTGAGGTTTAGACTTCTGGCATTGAGCAGCATTACCCTTAGTTTTTTTTCACTTGTGTTTTCTAGGGAGGTGGGTTTGGCTTTTGAGCCTTGCCTAAAAAAGGCACTATGGGGGTGGCAAGAGCCTTGGCCAATATCCGGAAGCCCAGGGGTGACAGGTGCAAGCCGTCCCTTGTGAAGCAGCGTGGCTTGTCAAGCATGTCATCCCAAGCTGACAGATATTGGATCCCCTTAGAATGATACCAGTAATTAAGCCAATTGTTAAAGCTGATCATTTTGTCTCTGTACTGTGGCATCATTCTTGGTGAGGGTAAGATGCTGCTCAGGGTCAGGGTCATACTGGCCTGGGATACATAATCAGAGAGCTCCTCTATATCTCTTTTCATGTAGTCCAGGGAGGTACGTCTCAGGTCATTCACACCGGCATGGACAATGACTGAGTCATATTTGTACTTGCTTTGGAGTGACCTGAGTGCTTGTGTTATGTGGCGGATTCTAGCGCCCAACAGGCAGCTTACTGTAACCTTTTCCTTGTTCAGTCTGGTGAGCGGGACGTCAGTGTGTCTGACTATGGAGTCACCTATTACAAGTATATCTGGCATGTTGTTTAGCCTTAAGGGCTGTGACTGTTTAGCACACTGACTTTGTGAACTATGTGTTGCATGTGCTATGTCTTGAGGTAGTGGCCGCTTGGGTGTCTGCTTTGGGAACCTTTGTTGTTTTGGTAGATTTTTAATTAGAGCCTCCGAGTATGTTTTTGTGTGTTTATGTGTTTGGTTTGCAGTTGTGATAGGTCTATGTGAGTCTGGGATTGTGGTGTGTGTGGTTACCTTCTCCTCCTGACTGGTTTTGCCAGTACTGAGTTGAGAGAGCTCAGCCTCCAGTTTGGCTATATAGTTGCATCTCTCACATATATTTGTATTTGTTGGGAGGAGGAGAGGGTTGTCTGTGTACATGAGGCAGTTGTAACATTGCCTCAAGATTCCCAGATTCACTAGCTGAACAGAAGAGGACGTCAGCAACTGACCATTCGACATGCTAGAATAGTGTATAGGATTGCTGTGTAACTGAGTCAGGTCAGAAAGGACCTATAGGGAAATGGGTACTCAAGGGGGTTTAGGTGAATGAAGTACTTCCTTTTTGTTTTAGAGTGCTTTATCTGTATAAAAATGCTTAATGAGCAAGTACTAAGCTTTTCAGATAGAGAATAGACTGTTAAGATTGCAAGTAGAGCAGTTCTAAGGGAAAAATTGAAGAGCAGACTTTGCGGAGCCAGAAATAGTTTAAACTTGATTGCTGCTCTATGAGCAACTTCGCGCAAATTCACGCAAAAGTGCGTTAAAGCGGGCTTTATAGCAGGGGGTTGAAAAGAGCCAGGAAATGGCCCAAAATGGCCAATAAACTACAAGTTGCTGGGCTGGAACCACTCCTTTAGGGACAAATAGGCTGCTCAGTGCTCCCCACTCCCACTGGTGAACAAAGAAGCTTCCTCCTATCCAAATAAGGATATGGACAACACAGGAACTATGACACAGCCCAGAGATCAGCAAAATCTGAAGACTGGACTATTCTAGTTCAGTAAAGGCGGGAAAACAAGGATATTTTTTTTTTGTTTTGTTTTTTTTGTTTCAAACAGACAAAAAAAGATACAGTAGCAAACAGTAAATGCTTTAAATTGGCTAGCGCACTTGAGTGTGTTAGCCTAACAGTTAACGTAAGCAGAAAACAAACTTTTTAAAGTGCAAACAGTTCAGAAGCAAACACAAATACAGTAGATCAACTTGCAGAGCTAGTTTAGTAATATAAAAATGCATTTAGGCGAAATACAGTCGAAATACAGCAGTCAAAAAAGAAAGCCAGAAAAATACTTATAAATCAAAGGAAAGTCACTCTTTCACTCTCTGCTGCTTGTAGAACTCTGCAGGACACCACGAGGAGCTGTGCTGAGTTGTATACAAGCGCAAAAGCGTGCTAAAGCGGGCTTTATAGCAGTGGGTTGAAAAGAGCTAGGAAATGGCCCAAAACGGCCAATAAACTACAAGTTGCTGGGCTGGAACCACTCCTTTAGGGACAAATAGGCTGCTCAGTGCTCCCCACTCCCACTGGTGAACAAAGAAGCTTCCTCCTATCCAAATAAGGATATGGATAACACAGGAACTAAGACACAGCCCAGAGATCAGCAAAATCTGAAGACTGGACTATTCTAGTTCAGTAAAGGCGGGAAAACAAGGATATTTTTTTTTGTTTTTTTTTTGTTTCAAACAGACAAAAAGATACAGTAACAAACAGTAAATGCTTTAAATCAGCTAGCGCACTAGAGTGTGTTAGCCTAACAGTTAAATTAAGCAGAAAACAAACTTTTTAAAGTGCAAACAGTTCAGAAGCAAACACAAATACAGTAGATCAACTTGCAGAGCTAGTTTAGTAATATAAAAATGCTTTTAGGCGAAATACAGTAGAAATACATCAGTCAAAAAAGAAAGCCAGAAAAATACTTATAAATCAAAGGAAAGTCACTCTTTCACTCTCTGCTGCTTGTAGAACTCTGCAGGACACCACGAGGAGCTGTGCTGAGTTGTATACAAGCGCAAAAGCGTGCTAAAGCGGGCTTTATAGCAGTGGGTTGAAAAGAGCTAGGAAATGGCCCAAAACGGCCAATAAACTACAAGTTGCTGGGCTGGAACCACTCCTTTAGGGACAAATAGGCTGCTCAGTGCTCCCCACTCCCACTGGTGAACAAAGAAGCTTCCTCCTATCCAAATAAGGATATGGATAACACAGGAACTAAGACACAGCCCAGAGATCAGCAAAATCTGAAGACTGGACTATTCTAGTTCAGTAAAGGCAGGAAAACAAGGATATTTTTTTTTGTTTTGTTTTTTTTGTTTCAAACAGACAAAAAGATACAGTAACAAATAGTAAATGCTTTAAATCGGCTAGCGCACTTGAGTGTGTTAGCCTAACAGTTAAATTAAGCAGAAAACAAACTTTTTAAAGTGCAAACAGTTCAGAAGCAAACACAAATACAGTAGATCAACTTGCAGAGCTAGTTTAGTAATATAAAAATGCTTTTAGGCGAAATACAGTAGAAATACATCAGTCAAAAAAGAAAGCCAGAAAAATACTTATAAATCAAAGGAAAGTCACTCTTTCACTCTCTGCTGCTTGTAGAACTCTGCAGGACACCACGAGGAGCTGTGCTGAGTTGTATACAAGCGCAAAAGCGTGCTAAAGCGGGCTTTATAGCAGTGGGTTGAAAAGAGCTAGGAAATGGCCCAAAACGGCCAATAAACTACAAGTTGCTGGGCTGGAACCACTCCTTTAGGGACAAATAGGCTGCTCAGTGCTCCCCACTCCCACTGGTGAACAAAGAAGCTTCCTCCTATCCAAATAAGGATATGGATAACACAGGAACTAAGACACAGCCCAGAGATCAGCAAAATCTGAAGACTGGACTATTCTAGTTCAGTAAAGGCAGGAAAACAAGGATATTTTTTTTTGTTTTGTTTTTTTTGTTTCAAACAGACAAAAAGATACAGTAACAAATAGTAAATGCTTTAAATCGGCTAGCGCACTTGAGTGTGTTAGCCTAACAGTTAAATTAAGCAGAAAACAAACTTTTTAAAGTGCAAACAGTTCAGAAGCAAACACAAATACAGTAGATCAACTTGCAGAGCTAGTTTAGTAATATAAAAATGCTTTTAGGCGAAATACAGTCGAAATACAGCAGTCAAAAAAGAAAGCCAGAAAAATACTTATAAATCAAAGGAAAGTCACTCTTTCACTCTCTGCTGCTTGTAGAACTCTGCAGGACACCACGAGGAGCTGTGCTGAGTTGTATACAAGTGCAAAAGCGTGCTAAAGTGGGCTTTATAGCAGGGGGTTGAAAAGAGCTAGGAAATGGCCCAAAACGGCCAATAAACTACAAGTTGCTGGGCTGGAACCACTCCTTTAGGGACAAATAGGCTGCTCAGTGCTCCCCACTCCCACTGGTGAACAAAGAAGCTTCCTCCTATCCAAATAAGGATATGGACAACACAGGAACTATGACACAGCCCAGAGATCAGCAAAATCTGAAGACTGGACTATTCTAGTTCAGTAAAGGTGGGAAAACAAGGATATTTTTTGTTTTTTGTTTTTTTTTGTTTCAAACAGACAAAAAGATACAGTAACAAACAGTAAATGCTTTAAATTGCTAGCACACTTGAGTGTGTTAGCCTAACAGTTAAATTAAGCAGAAAACAGACTTTTTAAAGTGCAAACAGTTCAGAAGCAAACACAAATACAGTAGATCAACTTGCAGAGCTAGTTTAGTAATATAAAAATGCTTTTAGGTGAAATACAGTCGAAATACAGCAGTCAAAAAAGAAAGCCAGAAAAATACTTATAAATCAAAGGAAAGTCACTCTTTCACTCTCTGCTGCTTGTATAACTCTGCAGGACATCACGAGGAGCTGTGCTGAGTTGTATACAAGCGCAAAAGCGTGCTAAAGCGGGCTTTATAGCAGTGGGTTGAAAAGAGCTAGGAAATGGCCCAAAACGGCCAATAAACTACAAGTTGCTGGGCTGGAACCACTCCTTTAGGGACAAATAGGCTGCTCAGTGCTCCCCACTCCCACTGGTGAACAAAGAAGCTTCCTCCTATCCAAATAAGGATATGGATAACACAGGAACTAAGACACAGCCCAGAGATCAGCAAAATCTGAAGACTGGACTATTCTAGTTCAGTAAAGGCGGGAAAACAAGGATATTTTTTTTTTGTTTTGTTTTTTTTTGTTTCAAACAGACAAAAAGATACAGTAACAAACAGTAAATGCTTTAAATCAGCTAGCGCACTTGAGTGTGTTAGCCTAACAGTTAAATTAAGCAGAAAACAAACTTTTTAAAGTGCAAACAGTTCAGAAGCAAACACAAATACAGTAGATCAACTTGCAGAGCTAGTTTAGTAATATAAAAATGCTTTTAGGCGAAATACAGTAGAAATACATCAGTCAAAAAAGAAAGCCAGAAAAATACTTATAAATCAAAGGAAAGTCACTCTTTCACTCTCTGCTGCTTGTAGAACTCTGCAGGACATCACGAGGAGCTGTGCTGAGTTGAACTTTTTCCCCAGGCATGCTTTTGAATTGGGCTCTGCCCAGATTGATTTTTCCCAGTCAGCTTATACAAACAAAGACAAAAACAAACATAAGTGCCACTGGAATCTCAAGCAAAGAAATAGACAAACAAATTCATAAATACATCTTTCTAAAATGTATGTCCTGAAAGAAAGTTTATTACTATGGCTAAAATATTCTTGCCGAGGAAAAATGTAATACTCAAAACAAATTTTCCTCTACAAAGTGTGTATAAACTGAATATGTAAAATGTTAACTTACTGGTAAAAAAATAGGAAGCCTGTGAATACTGATGTTGATATTAGAAATAATGGAACCCTGGGGGGGGGTGGCCAAGATGCCAGCCTGATAGCAGCAGAAATCCATACCTCTGCTTAGATTTTAATATCCTGACAGGAAATATACTTTAATTTTTAGAAATATCTATCTAAAAGTATACTGAAAGGTAGATTAACATAGACTCTTTATTATTTTCTAAAAAGGAATACATAATCAAGAGAATTTTTTAATTATTCCTGTCAAGAAGTTTTCTACTGGAGATCTTAACATGACACCACAACGAATAAAGCACCACACGAGTACACCAATAAGTGCTCTCACACTACGATGACTTATATGTAACTGAACTAAGAATTTCTTATATAAAACTAAAAGAGCGAAGTGGATGATAAACTGAATTTATTAAAATGACAGCTAAAACCAACTTCGGCATACAAACAAAATCCAAATGTTAAGCACTTTCACCCAGAAGACCTGGGCTTCTTCAGAACTAATTGTGTAATACAATTCAGATAATTTAAGCCTTTTCTGGCACCAAAAAAGTTCATTCAAAAGGCTCTCATTTAAAGTGACAGTATTGCAAAACAAATCCGTTACTGGCACACAGGACTGTAGCCCTAACAAGTGATGGAAACACATTTGAAACAAATCATTAACAAACTTGATACTGTTATGATTTCTAAACTATCAGTTCCTATAATAGTTAATAAATAAACATCCCAACCATATCATTAAATTAGAATAAAAAATAGGATAAAAAATATATAATGTATATAATATATAATAAAAAAATATGATAAAAAATATATTCCACCAGTCCATACAAACTTAATCTAAAAAATCTAATGCATATAGTGCATAGCGTATAAAACCTATATTCTAATATAATATATTGATTATTTACTAAGTGGATCTCTATTGTTTTATGTATGAATATTTTTTGTATAAGAAATTTCTTATAAAAATGTATTCTGTTTGTAAAATTAATTAAGTGGTTGTTAACAATGATTTGACAGAGATATGTTCATTTAAACCTGGGGGTGTGGTGGCATCTAACAAAATTTGCCACCATGCTTCCTTATAACTAAGTAAGCTTTTCATATCACCACCCCTAGGGTCATTGTTTATCACTTCTAACATTATAAATTTAAAGTGGTGATCATCTCCTTCCCTTTCAATATGTCTGTATAATGCATTGTTGCTATCTTTAATTTTAATACAGTAGGTGTGATCATAAAGTCTTTTCCTAAGATTTCTTTCCGTTTTTCCCACGTAAAAACTATCACAACACTGACAAAAATTCAAGTAAATCACCATCTTAGTGTTACAATTCCCAGTCTTCCTATACGCAATGCTTTTATGTCCATTATTTAGGTGTATTGTAATTTCTTCTGACATGTATTTGCATTGTTTACAGGTACTACATCTCGGACTGCGAACCAGTGCCAGCTTGTTGTTCTTACTACCTTTATGTTTATATTCTAATATTTGTTTTATATTGGTTCCCATTTTAAATATGAAATGTGGTTTAGGACCTATAACTTTGGTTAGCTGCGTGTCTCTAGTTATATAATACCAAAAATCATATATTAATCTTTTTATATAACTTGCCGCCAAGTTGAATTGTAAAACAAAGGACTTTTGAAATACCCCCACGTAGAAAACTGATGTTTTATTCTTTTCATTGAATGTGTATGTCTTGTCTGTAGCCAACATAGGCTTCGTTCCCAGTAATGATTGAAATCTATCATTCCTCAATTGTAAAATATATTTGATAGTATGTTGCATCATGTTTAAAGGGTAACCTCTATGTGTAAATAACTCTTTTATATAATCCAATTCAGTAATTAATGACTCATCATTAGATGTCATACGAGCTGCTCGTACACATTGTCCTTTAAATATATTGTACTTCATATGCTCAGGATGACAACTATTATAATGTAAATAATTATTGGAAAACGTTTCTTTCCTATATATAGACAAAGTAAGAGTATTAGCTTGATATTGGATGAATGTATCTAAATAAGGTAACCCAGTGTTATTATGGGCATAAGTGAATTTCAAGTATTCACTACTTTCATTCAAGAACTTTATAAAGGATTCTAGGGTCATATTGTCTGCATCCCATAAAATGTAAATATCATCTAAATATCTGGAATACTATTTCACGTGTTTATAATATTCACAAGTGAAGCGTATTGAGTCCTCCCAATGAAGCATGACAAGGTTAGCATAGATGGGAGCACAAGTGGCTCCCATCGCTACCCCTTTGATTTGCTTAAAATGTTCACCTTCAAAATAAATATAGTTGTTGTCCAACACTATGGACATCATATCTTCCAATAATGTGATTTCATCCCATTCCAGATCGGAATATTTAAAAATACTGGCACTAAATGCTTCAAACCCTTTTTCTTTTGGGATGCAGGAGAATAAATCTATTATGTCGATAGTAAGAAAAGTTACTTGATCAAATGCAAAATTTGTATTTAAAATTTGTATTTTTTATTATAGATAGAGTTTTCGCTGAACAAGGAGGGGATGTTAGCAACAGAGTAGCACTTTTAGAAACAACATGGCAGTTGAGATTAAATGCCACAAGACAACCGGGCATCAATGATTATATCTCAATGAAACCAGTTTTGAGACACAGGGCTAGTATTATTTAGGTTGTATTTAGGTTAATTTTGTGTATTAATGTTTTTATATATAACTGTGGAATAAGTTTTATGTGATTCAGTACATGCATTTGACAAAAGTATTTATGTGTGATTTTATATACATAAAAAGTTAATTTTAAAGTGTATAGTTATGCTTGTAATAGGTTCAGTTTTAGTAAACTGTGTAACAAATTGTTAATTGTTAATTGATTGGAAGGGTGTGTGCATCAATTAATAGAAAGGTTTGTGATGTCATTAAGTTGTATGTATAAAATGCTTATGTAGTTTTGTGGACACTGACTCTGAAGAAGCCAAACACTTGGTGAAAGCGCTTAGTAAGTGTGTAATAAATACACTTTCCTTAGCTTGGTGTGGTTGCTGGTTCCTGAAAGCAGTTTTCGTGGTTTTTGTGTTCATATTTCATTGCTCTTTATTGGGAGTTGTTTGACTTTGTTGTGTTTCCATAATTTGTTAGGGCTACAGTCCTGTGTACCAGTAACGGATTTGTTTTGCAATACTGTCACTTTAAACGAGAGCCTTTTGAATGAACTTTTTTGGCACCAGAAAAAGCTTAAATTATCTGAATTGTATTACACAATTAGTTCTGAAGAAGCCCAGGTCTTCTGGGTGAAAGCGCTTAACATTTGGATTTTGTTTGTATGTCGAAGTTGGTTTTAGCCGTCATTTTAATAAATTCAGTTTATCATCCACTTCGCTCTTTTAGTTTTATATAAGAAATTATTAGTTCAGTTACATATAAGTCATCGTAGTGTGAGAGCACTTATTGGTGTACTCGTGTGGTGCTTTATTCGTTGTGGTGAGATCTTAACATGAGCAACTCAGAGTGCAGTGAAGAACGAACTACATCTAATAATTACAAACATCCAAGAATTGTCACTAAAAATTGGCAAATTTGATAAAATGGGTATTATCATACAAGAATGCAGTAAAAACTGAAACTTCTAAATGGAATAGTAAAAAAACAATCTGAACACATTCTTGCCTTAAAGGAAACAGTAACTGACCTAGATACTAGAATGACAGAAAATGAACATCACAAGGAATTTCTTCTGAAACAAAACTCCAAGCTGATTGAGAAACTGGAACACCTTGAAAGTAGATCAAGGAGAAATAACATAAGAATATATGGAATTCCTGATAAAAAAGAGGGTACTAACATGATTCTATTCCTCAATAATTGTTTTTCATCAGCACTAAACATGCCTGAATCCATCTCTTTTGGAATTGAGAGGGTTCATTGGTCCCTGGCAAATCCAGCTTCATCTCTGTGTTCATCTAACCCCAGGTCTATATCAGTGAAAATTCTTTCCTCACAAGACAAGGACTTAGTGCTGAAATCAGGTTGGACTAATTCCCCTATCAAGTTCAGTGAAAAAGTTATTTGTTTTGACAATGACTACACCTCTAAAGTCATATCCAGAAGAATGGAATGTGTTCCTCTAATTAAGTCCTTGAAAAAAGCCAATATTAAAGCTCAAATTATTTTTTCTGCAAGAATAAAAATCACCTTATCAGAAGGAGTGAAGATCTTTGATTCCCTACAATAAGCAGTAGAATTTATCCAAAAGAAGAAAATACAGTTGAACATAGAAGAAATGGAATGGTCATTCCAGAGTTTGAAGAGACAGTCAACAAAAAATGGATGGTCTGTGAAGGAAGGAGCAAACAAAACTAAAAAACTAAAGGATAAATGAACAAATTCCTTCTAATTTTAAATGCTTTGTTTTATGAATCATAATATATTTGATTCTGGAAAATCTCTATACTATTATTAACTTTCTCTTTTCATTTCTATATCTATTTCTTCTAATCATATATAGTAGTGAGTATTTAAATAACATTTTCTCTCTTTCTCTCTCTCTCTCTCTCCTGCTCTCTTCTTTCTTCCTATTCTTTTTGTTACAAATGTTCCTTTTCTCTCTTTTCCCCATTATAAGTACTGTACATACTTTTCCCTTTTAAATAATTTCAATGATATATGCTTCTAATTCTTCAGCAATTGCATAATTTGACTTAATACCAAAGTGCATTTTTTCTAGTGGGTCAGTTGTGGGGTAACAATATGTTTCCGATTAGTGTTTCTAACTAGATGTTTTAGACTCTTTGTTTAGATACATATAAACATTAATACAGTACATTAATGGTGTTTTATAGATAGCTAAATATAACTACTATATATATATATATATATGTATATATATATATATATATATATATATATATATATATATATATATATATATATATATATATATATATATATATATATATATATATATATATATATATATATATATATATCTATGAGTATATATATATATATATATATATATATATATATACTAAGTTATTTTTTTCTAAATATCTGTTTTTATATGAAAGGGTTATTTTTTATGATGTTGCTTTCTGTAAACTCTAAAAGCTTCAAGACTTGAATTTCCCACTGAAAATGCTTTTTTCTTCACTAGAGACAACCTCTGTTGTGTATGAGCCTATTTAGATACTTTTTAACAAGCTTATGAAGCTTGGGAAAACAACAGTGATGACATTATTTGACCTTTTGAACTTGTAAATGGTTGTATTTAGAATTCTGTTCCTTTGAAATTCTGTTATCCTTCACTTAGATACTTTAAATGGTGAATTATCAATTCTGATGGAAGTATCCTTTGAAAATAGCTATTTATTTTATATGTGCATACATTCTGCAGATTTACTGACACTATTAGTAACTAAATGACATCAAGTGAACTAGGAGCTGCATTAGAAAACTCATTATGCATATTAACATCAGACTTATGTTATATAACTAAACCTTTAGTAACTAAACAGGGTTGTGAGCCTTTTTTGTTAATACACATGAGTAAAATGTGTATAAGTGTAAAATATAATAGCTATGTTGTGATAACTGTTTTATATATATATATATATATATATATATATATATATATATATATATATATGTGTGTGTATATTCAACAAATCCTTACATGAAAACATATTATAGTTAAATCATCTGATATTTCTTGAAAAGTCTTGAAAATATTGACAATCTTCTTAACCTTCAGCTTCTAATGTTTATACATACTATGATTTGATGTGTATTTCTCGCTGAACAAGGAGAAAATTACAGTTAGTTGCCTGTCGGGTGCCAGGATCCACCACATAATGCATGCACTTAAGTCATTCCATAGCAGGTACAAGTATGACTCTGTCATTGTCCATGTTGGAGTGAATGACTTGAGACATACCTCCCTGGACTACATGAAAAGAGACATGGAAGAGCTCTCCGATCATGTAGCCCAGGCAGGTATGACCCTAGCCCTGAGTAGCATCCTGCCATCGCCCAGAATGATACCACAGTATAAGGACAAAATGATTGACTTCCATAATTGGCTAAGCTTCTGGTGTTATTCAAAGAGGATCCAGTATCTGTCTGCCTGGAACGACATGATCGACAAACCACGATGCTTTGCAAGAGATGGTTTGCACATGTCGCCACTGAGATTCAGGTTACTGGCTAAGGCTCTTGCCACTCCTATAGTGCCTTTTTTAGGCAACGTTCAAAGGACAAAACTGCCACTGTAATGGGTACAAGCAAGCAAAATCTGAAAGTAATGTTACTCAATGCTAGAAGTCTAAACCTCAAGATGCACTCTCTCGAGGCTCTCCTAAAAATGGAGAACATTGATATCTGTACAGTAACTGAGACCTGGTTCAAAGCTCCAGAGAGCACACCTGCAATACCAGGCTACAACTCATACCACACTTTTCGGCCACCAAATCAGGACTGAAACACTAAAAGTGGAGGAGTGTCCACATTCACCAAGGATATTCACACCTCCAGGCTGGTTGCCCAACACAATGCATCTGAAATTCTTCAGGTGCAACTAACACTAGGTAAGACTGCAATACAAATTGTAGCTTGCTACAGATCCTCCACCATGCCCCAAGTACTAGAACATATTAAGATGCAATCAAACACCCTAATACTGGGTGATTTCAACTACCCTGCCATTAACTGGGAAAACTACTCCTGTACCAACACCTTTGCTCAACGGTTCTTGGAACTCATAAATTCCAATGCCCTAGAGCAACTAATTCATAGTCCCACCAAGGGTACCAATATACTAGACCTGGTCATTACCAACATGGGAGATCGATGCTCCACACCAGTGGTCACCCCCTTGTGGGTCAGATCAGACCATAAGCTAATCACTCTTGACATCCACATCCCAGCCTCACCCCCCTTTAAGGAAACCTCTGTAAAAAACTTCTCCAAAGCCAACTTCATGCTTTTCAAGTCAGAAGTAACAAACTTCATGACACCCTTGCAGATGGGAACTGGAAGTTCAACTGCTGAATCCTACACTAAGCTGCTGTATGAGCACATTCACTCATGCATGGACCGTGCCATCCCAAATAGAACCAAGACACTGTCCTCTAAAAAAAGGAAGCCAATCTGGTGGTCCCCTGCCATAAGCAAGCTGTACAACAGAAGGAAGAAACTGTTGCAGAAAAGCGGAAGAACCCAGGATTCAAAAAATTCCCTCACCAGCCTCAGTAGAAAGCTGAGATCCCTCATAAAATCTTCCAAAGCTAGTTAGAAAAACAAAATTGCAAAGATTCCAAAAACAACCACAAGGCATTCTATAGCTATGTCAAGAATCTAAATGGCAATACTCAGATCTGCTCTGAGCTACAGCAGAATGGCACTAGATATACTGATCCCAAGGATATTGCCAATATCCTGGCAAATAGATTCAGTGCCAACTTCAGCCTCCACTCACCCCCTTAAAGAGCTCATCTCAATACCAAAAGAATGCCAAATTCCAGTAATCACAGCCACTCAGGTAAAAAATGCATTCTCTAAAGCCAAGAATACAGCACCCATGGGACCAGATGACATCCCGGGCTGTGTACTGCATGAACTACAAAACCAACTGGCACCTCACCTATGTGTCATGTTTAATCGGGATCCGGACACATGCTCGACTAGCATATGTCTGAATCACAAAACATCGAATACTCATACACGAAAGCGCTTAACATCGAAAAGTGCTTCCGTGTATGTGTGCCTGTTTCATAAATCAGACTACAGTGCGGGTAAGGGGAAATTCCCTTTTCCCTTCTGTAGTGCAATCTCAGAGTGAGAATATTAAAGTAGGGAGTGCAAGGGGGCAAAGCCCCCCTGTAGAAATGTAGATTTTATTTTTGAACTACACATACATGGAAGCGCTTTTCGATGTTAAGCGCTTTTGTGTATGCGTGTTCGATGTTTTGTGATTCAGACACATGCTAGTCGAACATGTGTCCTAAACCCATTTAATCATAGCCTCACCTCAGGCTTCATGCCCACAGAGTGGCACACAGCTACAGTCATCCCACTCCACAAGGAGGGATCCACTTTGGATCCTGCAAACTACTGTCCCATCAGTCTGACGAGCCTGATCTGCAAAGCCATGGAACGTATTATCATGGAACTTATAAAATAAGACATTGGCAACCTTCAAACACTGGACCCCACCCAGTTTGGGTTTGTGAAGGGCTGATCTTGCCTCCTGAACCTGATCGACTTCTTCGAATCAGTCTCCTGAGCCGTGGATGAGGGTAAGGTGGTTCACACAGCCTACTTGGACCTCACCAAGGCTTTCAACACTGTCCCCAACTCTGGAATCATAGATAAACTTACTGAGCTGGGCATTATTCCCTATGTCACTCAATGGGTTGCAAACTGGCTTACTGACAGAACACATGCTGTAAAAGTAGCCGACTCCAAATCCAGCTCCAGACAAGTGACAAGTGGTGTACCACAGGGTTCTGTCCTGGGACCACTCTTGCTTAGCATCTACTTCTCTGAAGTACAGGCCAACACTAAGGGACTCTGGCTTACAAAGTTCACAGATGACTGCAAGCTAGGAGCAATTATTGAATCCCCAAAGGATGTGGATATACTACGAAAGGGCCTTACCAAAACAGATGCCTGGTGCCAGAGCCATGGGCTCAAGCTAAATGCCAAAAAATGTATAGTTGTCCCCTTTGAGAAAAAACACATACCTGTGAGCTACCACATAGGTGGCAGTACACTAAACACCAAAAGTGTGATAAGAGACCTAGGGACACAGGTGAACAGTGGTCTCAGCCTTTGATAACAACATAGCCACAACTGTTAGAAAATACTTCTATGTGGCACACCTCATCATTAAGGGCTTCTCATCCAGAAAAAAAGGAGGTCATTGTCCCTCTGTACTCATTAGACCCATTATAGAATACAATGCCCCATTTGGTATGTACCTCACAAGACATCTGCACCAACTAGAAAGGCCACAGAAATACCTCACAAAAAGAATCACAGGCCTAAAGCAGATGCCTTATGATGACCATCTAAAGAAACTCCAGCTATACTCTGTCGCATATTGCCTACTCAGAGGTGATCTCTGCCTAACATACAAGGCCATGTCAAACCCAGACTTGTTGAACGTGCTACCCTTAAAGAAATCCAACCAAATGGTGTTGAAGTGCTAAAGTATAACCAAATAACAAGTAGTAGCACAACGTTGCGAGTCCACAGATACGGTTTATTGATACAAAATCCACAAAAAGTTAAGCGCTTTCATCAAACAGTATGACTTCGTCAGAACAATTAAAATATAAACTTTCAGGCTTAAATAAACCCAATCCCTCTGAACCACATGCTCCAGGGATCTTAACCTTGTCAGCATGATGAATAGAACATGCTGGAGGGATAGGTTCCTGACCCAGAGACTCCCTGTACTCTGGAATAGACTGCCCATACATGTCAGGCAGAGTGCCTCAATGGTCCTCTTCAAGAGGAACCGTGACGATTGGATGGGAGATAGGAAATTCACCCTGGGGATCACATCAGTAGCCCTGCTAGACAGGGTCCAGGAAAGTAAATATTTGTGGGAAGCAATAGTCAGGGAATCATTATGGCTAGGCTTGTATAGGCCCTAGAGCAGATAGCCTAGTACCTACCTATGAACCTATGAACCTATATATACTTATTACAGGTGCTATTATCATATGTGACATAGTCATATAGCTTCAGATATATTGAACACTCTCATTCTGATATATATTTCATTGATTCAGAGTTCTTTAGCTGCTTTCATAATGCTTTTCTTTTTTTTGTTTTTATACTATAGATCAGACAGGAATCCCCGTGGACTATGATGTTTGCAGATGGCATTGTGATCTGTAGTGAGAGTAGGGAACAGGTGGAGGAGACCCTGGAGAGGTGGAGGTATGCTCTAGAGAGAAGAGGAATGAAGGTCAGCAGGACTAAGACAGAATATATGTGTGTGAATGAGAGGAAGGATAGAGGAATGGTGAGGATGCAGGGAGTAGAGGTGGCAAAGGTGGATGAGTTTAAGTACTTGGGATCAACAGTACAGAGTAATGGTGAGTGTGGAAGAGAGGTGAAGAAGAGAGTACAGGCAGGATGGAGTGGGTGGAGAAGAGTGTCAGGAGTGATCTATGACAGATGAGTACCAGTAAGAGTGAAAGGGAAGGTCTACAAGAGGGTAGTGAGACCAGCTATGTTATATGGGTTGGAGGCAGTGGCATTGAAAAAAAGGCAGGAGTCAGAGCTTGATGTGGCAGAGTTGAAGATGTTAAGATTTGCACTGGGTGTGACGAGGATGGACAGGATTAGGAATAAGTATATGAGAGGGTCAGCCCAGGTTGGAAGGTTTGGAGACAAAGCAGGAGAGGCAAGTTTACGTTGGTTTGGATATGTACTGAGGAGGGATGCAAAGTATATTGGGGAAAAAGATGCTAAGGATGAAGCTGCCAGGTAACAGGAAAAGAGGGAGGCCTAAGATAAGGTTTATGGATGTGGTGAGAGAGGACATGCAGGTGGTTGATGTGACACAGCAAGATGCAGAGGACAGGAAGAAATGAAAACAGTTGATCTGCTGTGGCGACCCCAGATGGGAGCAGCCCAAAGAAGAAGAAGAAGAAGAAGAAGAAGAAGACTATATTCTAAGAGAGATGGAGAATTTGTGTCTTTTGGTGTTGGAGAGGTTGTGGATGGATGGCTTATTTAAGTTTTTAACTAAACCAGAAACTTTATGTTTCATGTATATGTTTGTAAATAGTTTTGGGTTTTTGAAAGTAGTGCTTTATACACGTTATGCATCCATGATAAGTACGTTTTCAGCAGATTTCAAGTCAACACGGAAGAAATGTCTTCCAGTAAGTAACAACATACGCACATTATAATCAATGGCTTATAAATGTTTATCATTAAATGTTAATGGTTTGAACAATAACATCAAAAGAGCTGGTTTGCTTAAATATATCAAAATGCATAAAGCTCAGATCATCTTTTTACAGGAAACCCATCTATTAAAAAAGACCTACAAACACTCATTTAATGCTATACCATTCTGGCGGATTCATGTTTTAAGATGAAGAGAAGGGGCACTCATTCTATGGAAAAATACTTATACTATGCCAAGAATTATCGATACAATATCAGATAAAGATGGGATGCTAAGCATGGTCAGTTTGGAAATCAATAGGAAGTATTATACTTAAATTAATACATATTGGATACCAGGACTAAGTGCTAAATATGTTGACAAATATCTTGACCTGTTTACTTTAAATGGAAAAGGGGAAAATTATAGCAACAGGTGATTTTAACTGCCTATTATCAGGCAATGATACTTCTAAACATGGCAAAATAAAACTAACATCTCAAGCCAAGAAGTTAAATGACTTCACAAACCAGATGAACCTTAAGGATATACATGGTCTAAGAGAACATTATTCCTGATTCTATACTAGCTATTCATATTGGTTTGGTACACAAACAAACATTGATAAGGTCTTTGTATCAAATAATATATATACTCTAAAATAAGTGACGTATCTTTAATGATTTGTCCACTTTCAGACCATAATGCTATAAACTTTACATTAACTACGCATACAGATGATTTAAGATTTCTACTGAGAATTCCTGCTTACAAAACCAAGTTAAAAGACTTTAGGGAATGGATAATGAATGAAACAGACATAGGGCCGGATTCACGAAGGCTTGCACAGAGTCTAAGAGTAGAGTAAGACTCCAGACAGCCGATATGTCTGCCGAGCGATCCAGCAACAGCCGGCAGGGGCGTGCATGAGAGCTCCTAAAACTACTCTTGCACGGACAGCGTCATGGTATGCAAATTACCTCATTTGCTGCTGAAAGCTATGGAAATAAGGTAAATTTGCAATCCAGGAGACACTAACCTGCCCGAGTAAGAGTAGTGTTATTTGCAGAAATCTACTCCATTGGTAATGGAGTACCATTCTGCAAATAGAAAAACGGAGCTATGACAGCTCCAAATAAAGGATGCATCCAGTTGAGGAAGCATGTCAATGGCCATATATAAGGCCATTGGCATTTTTATCTGTTGCAAAATAATAAAATATAATTTTTTTTCCCCCGATCTCCGATGTTTAAGCGTAGCGCAGTGCAGCATAAATGTGCGGCGCACTAAAAACCAGAAAAAAAAAATAAAAGCCAAAAATAGGCACTTTATTAAAAATATTCATCTGCCATGCAGGTGAATGGTAGGCGGAAGACAACATGGCTACTGAGTAGTGGTTGCTAAGGGGGAAGCTCAGTCTGAGAGATGTAACCAAGTATTACTAGGCAATCCTATGCAAATAAGGATAAGGATAGTGAATCCCAATTTTCCCTGCCATGTGAACCATGTCTCTAGAGTGTAAGAGTAGGATTAGGGGAGTAACAGAGTAGAAAACAGGTGACATCATGAGGGGGTATGTATCAAAGACTGTAAGCTTATTGGAGCAGAGTGGCATGTGTTTGCTGTAAGTTACACAGGACTGGAAGAGGCATGTCTACAGTTGTCTTAACTGAAACCCAGAAACCAAAGGTGTACGCCGTGGATATCACTAAAGTTTCTTGCAAAGATGCATACACTGTGTGCATGTGCATGCCTGTAAACCTGTCTAAGCCTGTGTGCACATGTGTGCACCCGTGTAAGTCTGTGTAAGGCTGTCTAAGCCTGTGTGTGCACGTGCACCTTCCTAAGCCTGTATAAGCCTGTGTGCACGCGTGTGAACTTGTGTGCGCATGTTTGAGCTTGTTTGTGCGGCGCTGCCCCCTGTGGAAACTGAAAGGGAAAAGGAACAAAAAGAAGTAGTAGGAAGTTAACCAAGGAGAACTAGCAGAGCTGCCAGGTGAAATCAATCAGAATCAGCCAGTTACACAGGCAGTACACTAGCCCAGCCCAGCCCAGCACTTAAAACTCTGCAAACAACATTCCCCCATGTTTTTCTCAGAAACACTGCAACGCTGCAGTCTACAAAGATAAGTGAAAACTTAAAAAGCTTAACTGAGACAAAAAAATGTTAGGGGCTGCCATTGCTATTATAAGGCAACATGTGCAAGATGCTGAGGGTGGTGCCATTGTGAATGCTGCTGAGCAACCCACAGTGAGGAGACGGAGAAGAGTGTACAGACCCAGGGTAACCTACCAGGGGCTACATGAGCTGGAGATAGTGGAGCACTATAGAGTGAACAGAGACCTCCTGCAGCAAATTGTTGAGCTGTGCAGGCCACGCATCACACACAGAACCAACAGAGGGGAACCCATCCCAATGGAAACCAAGGTATGTGTTGGCCTAAGAATACTAGCAACAGGTACCTTCCAGAGACCAACTGGTAATATGATGGGGATTTCACAGGCATCAGCATCCAGGGTACTGCACCAGTTCCTGAATGCCATGTCAGCACATGTCGGTGATCATGTATATTTCCCCAATTCCCGTGAGGTATTGGCCAGCAATATACGTCTCTTCCAGCAAATAGCGGAATAACCTGAGGTAGTGGGTGCAATTGACTGCACGCACATACACATCAAAGCACCAGCTGGTGAGTGGGGTAGGGCCTACATCAACCGCAAGGGCTTCCACTCCATCAACTGCTAGGTTGTGTGCGATGCCCAGGGCATAATACTGAATGTGTGTGCTGGCTGCCCTGGAAGCTACCATGATTCCCATATCTGGTATTTGACACAGCAGTACCAGACATTTGCCAATGGGGACATCCCTGACGGTCACCTAGTGGGGGATGCTGGATACGCACCGGAGCCGTGGCTGATGACACCCATCAGAAATGCACACACACCTGAACAAGAACTCCATAATGAGGCACACGCACAAACACGAAATGTAATTGAGCATGTGTTTGGTATGCTCAAGTCACGGTTCCAGTGCCTGGACACATCTGGTGGAGCCTTGCAGTACTCATCAACTACATGTACCCAATTGTCATGGTATGTGCCATGCTACAATACGATCCTGCAAAAACAGCTGCAGCAGGAACAGCATGGGGCAGGGCCAAACAGCCCCCCACCATTGCCAAGGCCTGCACAGGCGCAGTGTGACTCAGAGGAGGAACAACCTGAGCCTGCCCCAGTAGGCAGAAGGAGGCATGCCCAGTATGCCTTGGCCTTGGCAAAGAGGCAACGCATAGCACATACACTGGCTCAGTAGGAACCCTGGAAATTATACCTCTCTCTGACTCACATAAAATAAAAGGGATGCCTAACTTGACACTACCTGTTTCCAAACATGTATAGGGAGTGTAGTATGTGCATCTGACATAAGCAGCCCTGCAGCACCACCTGAGGCATGATTGCCATGTTTTAAGCAATATAAAGCAGTGCTAAGCAGCTTTTACCAATATTTAGTATATGTAAACAAAATTGCCCGTGCTAACTAGCGCAACGTCAGGCAACGTTGAGCAATGTTGGGCAAGGTCGGGCAAAGTTGAGCAAAGACAGGTAAACATGCTCATATTAGCTTTACTGTCCCTTAAGCAGTCTGGTCTGCCCAGCATGAAAATAAAAAGCAGTGACAGGACTCAAACCCAGGATACTGTGCACTATAGTCATAGTACTGAACCACTAAGCCATGATAGCATTTCAGTCGTATAAACACAGCAGGACAATTGTACAGTAATGCAAACACAAAGAAATGCTGTAACATGCCCCTAAAGAGGCATATGGGTAACCTCACCCACAGGCCTATGCAGACAGAGAACATCAGGCCAGGCGGTGTGATGTGGGTTGTGTAGGCTATGATGTCGCAATCTAATATAAGTGACAGTGGACGCTAAGATGTGTAGTGCAGTAGTATGCGTCAAGCCAGTCCGATAGGCAACAGTACAGACTGAAATGGTGTACCTTACATAGCAGTGCAGGACTAGCAAATGTGTATAAGTGTCAGGTGAACCCCTCATCCTATGTACACCCACAGTAACAATCAGGTGTGCCCCTGAGTAGAAATGTACAAAGAATAGCTGCCCCCCCCTGTATGTAGAAATGCTGATAAGTCTATGCAAAGTGTCTCATGGAAATCCTGCAGACACAGCATGATCCCTGTTGATCTATGACACAAAGTTGAGCCCTGCTGTAAAAATACAACTTGATTTTCCATACACATATAGTATAAATGTCTATACCGGGCGTGCTCACAGACTACAACAAATGTAGTGGAGTACATTCAGCATCACACAGAAAGGTCATACTGGGCATGCTCACACACAAATAAACAAAGCAAATTTCAGGCAACAACATACTGAAAGGTCATACTGGGCATGATCACACACATGCTAAATATGGAGGTGATAATAAGGGATCTATGGACAAATGTGGATAGTCATCTGTACTTCCAGAAACACATTCACAAAGTTGTCAGAAAATCATGCTATGTGTTCACACAAACTGCCAAGGTCTGTGCATGTAGGTCAAAGGAGGTCCTCACTACTCATCATTCATCAGACCCGTCAGAGAGTACCACAACACACTTGTGATTAATCTGACTAGGCACATTCAGCAGTCAGAAAAACCACTGAAGTACCCTAGCAAGAGGATTACTGGCCTCAAACAGTTGCCCCATGCAACAAGACTGAATGTAACCCAATCTGTACTCTGTTGCATACTGTCTACTCAGGAGATCTCTGCCTAACAGACAGGTCCATCTCATGGCTACACTCAGACCTGTTCTGAGTTACAGCTCAATGGCACTAAATATACAGACCCAACTGATATTGCCAACATCCTGGCAGATAGGATCAGTGTTAACTTTACCCCCCTCTCACCCATGAAAGAGCACATCTCTATAATGGAAGAGTGCAAAGTTGCTGTCATCACGGCTGCACAGGTAAAAAACACTCTCCAATGCCAGTATCACAGCAGCCATGGGACCAGATAACTTCCCAGGCTGTGTTCTACACAAATCACAGAACGAACAGGTGCCACATTGACGTACCATGTGCAGTCATAGCCTCACCTCATGCTTTCTGCTTGCTGAATGGTGCACAGTGACGGTTATCCCAGTACACAAGGGTGGAGACACCACGGACCCCAGGAACTAGTGCCCCATTAGCCTGATAAGCCCGCTCTTCAAGGCCATGGAATGTCATTAAGGCTCTGGGGACACAGGTAGATAGTAAACTCTCCTTTGATGATCACATGGCCAAAGTGTCTAGACATTCCTTCTATGTAGCCCAATGTCACCTAATGTAACCCACTTTGTCTAGTCTGATGATGTCACCATCCTACAAATATACCTGTGAAAAGTAGAACTCACAGTAATGTGTATAGCGTGTTGTGTAAATATGTACTCCTGTAATATCATAAACCAGTTGGGTAGGGGTTTGAGTCCTGCACTTGAAAAGTGTGTGTGTCTGTTTGTGTGTGATCTCCTTGGAGAGGAGCGACCTTTTTGGAGAGTACTCAAACACCTTAAAAGTGGTATACTAATCTTTGTCAGGTCTGATGATGTCACCATCCTACAAATATACCTGTGGAAAAGAGAACTCAATGTAATGTGTGTAGCGCGTTGTGTAAATGCATACTCCTGTAGTATCATAAACCAGTTAGGTAGGGGTTTGAATCCTGTACTTGACAAGTTTATGTTTGATCTCCTTTGAGTGAAGCAACCCTTTTGGAGAGTACTCAAACACCTTAAAAGTAGTATACTAGTCTTTGTCAGGTCTGATGATGTCACCATCCTACAAATATACCTGTGGAAAAGAGAACTCACAGTAATGTGTATAGCATGTTGTGTAAATACATACTCCTGTAGAGTCATACATCAGTTAGGTAGGAGTTTGAATCCTACTCTTGACAAGTGTGTGTCTGTTTGTGTGTGATCTCCTTGGAGAGAAGCAACCTTTTGGGAGAGTACTCAAACACCTTAAAAGTGGTATAGTAATCTTTGTCAAGTCTGATGATGTCACCATCCTACAAATATATCTGTGGAAAAACGAACTCATAGTAATGTGTATAGTATGCTGTGTTAATGCATACTCCTCTAGTGTCATGAAGTAGTTAGGCAGGGGTTTGAATCCTGCACTTGTTGAGTGTGTGCGTGCTCTCTATGTGTGTGACACTGTTGGTCAATGTGTTGTGGGTTATGCTTTTACTACAGTATGACAACAGTATGTGCATTGCACATGTGAGGTAGCTGTGTGGCAAATACATATACATACATGTCACCTCAATTATTACATGTGTGGGAACCCTGCTTTCTCCAAGAATACACCTGTCATCTTTGCCAGAGTGTGCTGCTGCTTTCCAGACCTTAGGTCACATCTGTATGCTTGTGACAAGTCCAGCCACTGCAGTGATCCCTGGCCTAGGTCATCCGTGTCACACACACTCATTACGGTTTCTATTGAATTGTGTAAGTGAGGGTTTATGGCTGAGGTATATGTCAGACCTGTTAAAACGCAGCAAAGTCTGTCAATGATGGCTATTCATTATAGGTGTACAACAACCTTTGTGGATATGCATGTAGACCCCTTATTGCTTATGTGATCCACCGAGGGATTTCAAAATACCTTTGGAAATGTGATTATCAAAGGAGAGATGAGGTAACACTTGGTTGCATGTACACATCGGTACCTGTTCTTCATGTTTGTAGCTACTACCTATGTGGTACTGTGGGGATACTATGTTCCGTAAAGGTGTATGACTATGCTTTGGTTGGCTTATAGCTTTACAGCATGGGTTTGACAACAGGTATCTGTCTGTATGATACCCTTGTGGAGGTTGTGTGTGTCATCTGGAGAATGCATTATAGGCCACAGTATGCATTAACCAGACATGGATGGACATATCCCTACTGTAATCACTTGTACCTAAGAGAGCTATATGCCAAACAGGAGTGGTCTCAGTAATGGGTGCAGGTGAATACCACTGGTTACTGGCATAATATAGTACCTGAAGGATGCAAATGTTACTGTGTGCCCTACATCTGTGTGTCAGTTGTCAAGACATCTTCTAACGATTGGTTATGGTCATGCTGTTGAAGTTATGTATACTACCAGAATGCAAAACAATGACAGATAGTAACAGTATCACCCACAGCACAGTGTCAGACCATGTCATACACACATGTGTAGTCAAGTTCCGAAATGTGTGTAGTACAATGCATACTGGCCACCAATAGAAACTATGGAGTGTTACTGTGTAATACAGGGCATGTCACCCTGCCCATGTGTCCACTATGCACATACATGCAGACAGTGCACCTCCACCATGTTCACAAATGTACACCTGCAAATCTGTGCTACACACATCCCACACATACTGTCCACTCTCTAACACATGCTGCCAATACTGCACACATCAGCCAAGTGGCACATGGGCAGACAATACACTATTGGAGCTAACCCTGGTGTAAACATTACTACATTGACAATCATAGCTTTAATGCATCATGCCTGCTCAGCTACACCTTCAAGCATATCATTACACTCTACTGCTGACAACATGCTAACATTGCTATACTGCTATAAAGTCACCCTGTGCATAAGCACCATGGTAGCCTGTTCCTGCATCAATGTTACAGATGACAGGAGGTGTCACAGGTTTCATCATATGCACAGGGTGTGTTGTTGGTTTGCCAGAGGCCTACAGTGAGCCATACAATTGACATGTATGCGTGTGTGTGTGTGTGTGTGTGTGTGTGTGTGTGTGTGTGTGTGTGTGTGTGTGAGGGCCAAGAGTACTGCTATGGGCCAATGTTGATGTAATGTCTGCGGGTATGTGTTAGCCCTAGGTGTCTTGTTTATGTGTGTGTGTGTCTGCATGCACACAGTTCCACCATGTGCCCGCCATATACGGGTATTTGTGGGACAGCCACAAACTGTACCTGCCAGGCTTTACAGATCACCGTCTCTGGCCATGGATAAGGTACCTGTGCCTGGCAGGGGTGCTACTGACACTATCAGGTACTAAGCCAGACTAGGTACTATCACCAGAGGTAGATGGATGTACACTGGACCCAGGTCCCTGCTGGGACTGTCCAGAGCCACATGCACGTGGTCTTCTAGGAAGTTCTATTGACAGCCCACCCCCAACATTGCTGGGGCTGGTACTGGCACTACGGGAAAGGCTGTGACTTGAGGGACATCCACGGCGACTGCCAGCTGCTGATGTTGCTGGCATACATCCACGTTGACGACTCAACCGTCCCGCACTGTCCTGACACATGGACATGACATTGCGGAGGACATCTAATGTCTCACCCCAAAGTCTATCAGTGACCTCATTGTAATTACGGATGGCACCTGCTAGGTCACGGATGCTGTCAATTATGGCAGTGTTATGTGCCCTCTGCACCCTTAGTCCCTGTCTGGTGTACCGCTCCATACGTGCCTGTGCCTCCATGACAGCCTGGAACATGCGTGAGGTTGTAAGACCTGTGGCACGTCTGCCAGTGGCATGATGAGCAGCAGTGCTCCGACGAGAACCCCTGGACATCTGCCTATGTGGTACCCTTCCAGACATCTGGTTATGGCTGCTGTGTCGGGATGCATGTGCCATAGATACCACACTGTCCTGGCCAATGCCGGCTGTACGCTGTACCTCAGCTAAGGGTATTGGTGATGGATGTATTGGCAGTATGACTGTGTGTATGGATGGGGTGGACACTTGTGTACTGTCGATTGGTGGCACAACAACAGACCCTAGCAAACATGCCTGTGCCTCAACACACCTCTCATCATTATCACTATTTTGATCAGTGACATCAGTTTCCCTGCTGCAGTGAACCAGCCCAAACTCAGCACCTGCGAGAAGAAGACAGGAAACATACTTTACAACCTGTACATGATGTTGGCACATATGCACACATGAACATATGCACACATGCACACATGAACACATGCACACATGCACACTTGCACACATGAATACATGCACACATGAACGCATGCACACATGAACACATGAACACATGCACACCTGCACACATGCACACATGCACACATGAACACATGCACACATGAACACATGCACACATGCACACATGCACACATGAACACATGCACACATGCACACATGCACACAAATACACTCCTCACTAAAACAGACACACACACACACACACACACACACACACACACACACACACACACCATCAGCAATCCAGAACATACTCAATAGCGGGTGATGGTGGGGTACAGTATCACAAGCCAAACATTTATATCACACATGTCAGCATGCAGGATGTGTGTTGCTCAACAGCATGCAGTGTGAGTTTAGACAGCCCTTGCTAATAACAGTATACATGGCTTTGATGCATGTGTGTTGTTGTTCAGTGATTGGCCTCACCCTGGAATGCAATGTGTACATGGACACAACATTTCTGTGCAAGTATTAAAAGCTCTGCAATGTCCTGTGCACCATCACTCACAGGTATACATACCATGGCTGGATGTGTATCTGTGTGTCACATAGATATCCATTTCTGATTAGAGCATCTGTGTCTTTAGCAGATAATTGTGGACACAGGTTTAGCACATGCATGCTATGTATACACACAGGATGAGTGGTGCATGTATACCTGATGGAATACCATTGCTCAACATAACCATTGTACAGTGGTTATGGTGAGTGTAGGACATATTGTGGACATGCCAGTGCCAGCCATGACATGGCATGCTACAACACAACTGCAACATTAAACATCACACATACACAATGTGTGTCATGTGACCTATACACTCAATAGCATTACAAGACATATGTGTGTCACTTTGTACAAATGGTGATTGCTATGCATATTGTGTATAGGTGCATATGTTTGCACACACACAACATTGAGGTGCATAGCAATTAATGCTATGTGTAGTACTGTGGTCACTGTAACTGGATGGGGTGTAGTACCATGAGCCATCATCATGCAGCATCATGTGGTCACTGAAGGCTACTGATGTGTGACAGACCAGCACATAGCATGCTGTACCTGAACTGCAGTACCATGGCTACATTCACCATTTCACAGCCAGTTGTTACATGGGTTTGTAAGGTGCCCAATAGGGGGCATTGCCTAACATGAATGTGTTATGTGTTGAAGAGTGTCGCACAGCCACATGAGAGGCCTCTACCCCTCAGGTATATTATGTGTGCTGTGTGGATGACATTTGGGATACTGGAGTGTAACCTTACAGCGGGTGTCTGAATATGCCATGTGTAGCATGTTAACATGTACTGCGTATGACACAGTTGTGTATGTTGTGTGCATGTGTATCGACTCTGTCTATCCAATGTCCACTACAGTGTTGCCACAATTGTGTGGGATGCTCTGTGTATTGCATGTGTTTGAGGCAGCTACTCACGTTACTGAGATGTGCATAGTCTCACAGCAAACATGCACAGCATGCATTATGTGCAGGTGTGTGACGTGTACATGGCCTACACCTCACCTATGACATGCACATTTAATTAGCAATATTAAATGTAGAACACACTCACCAGCATGGGTCTGCTGCCTTGCTGTCACACCAGAGGGACCTACAAGGATATGAGACAGTCAGTGGCAACAACTGTGGCATTGCTACTGTGTGTTTGCAATCTTACAGTAGTACAACAGTTGACAGTCACAGGCCTGTAGATTATATTCCTAATTATTAGTATTGCACAGCACTAGGCACCACATCTTCTAACTACACAGTACACATCTCACATAAGCATAATCTACCAATAGAGGTAACAGTAGTCTACAGCTATGCCATGTTACCTGCATGCTCCATGTCAACTTGCTGGGTGGCTCCAGCCTCCATGATGATACATGTTAGTTGTTGTTGTTGTTGGCCAGGAGCCACCTGGTTCAGGAGCAGCTCCTCCACTCTGGTGAGGGGGGGGGTGGATGGCTACCCCACCACCTGTGGCAAGCTGTTGTCTATGGATATCAGACGCACGCTGCCGGACATGTCCAATTAAATCACTGCAGTGATGGCATACCTGCTCATATGTCTGGTTATGCATGCCTATGTCATTTATCCTACTGGCAAGATCTAGCCACAGTGCAGTCCACTCATGCTGGTCCTGGCTGGTTCTTGCGAACAGCAGGGCATAGTGCTGAACCATGCAGGTTGTAATCTGTTCCTCCTCTGCTGGGCTATATGAGGGATTACGATGGTGGGCCATGACCCTGGAAGACATTGAAACAATATGTGTGAGCAAGTCATGTGGCACACTTAACATTCTAAAGTACAGATATCAATTAACTGCCATATATAGCAACCTATTGGCTGTCAGAGGATACACACTTTCAATACCACATATCAGTGCTCAACCCACAACTGCCTGACAGTGCCTGGCACACTCTATATATCAAACCATGTTTTGCACAGCAACAAAGATAAACCAGTATGTAAGACTATACAACAGTACATGGCACACTGTATGCGACACAATGCACCACCTAGCCACAGGAGGTATATATCAGGCTAATGCATAAAGAAACATGTAATCCATTGCAATGATTGTAAAGTCCAGTTATAGTATTACCAGTGTACCACACTAGTCGTTGATGGCAAACCCCTGCCTAACATATGTGCACATTCGTTAATATAGGTGGCATATTGCTGTACTAGACTATACATGTTGCTAGATACGTACTTATATCCTGTAACATACATATGACCGAGGCCATGGTACAGGCATACCCACACACACATCAGACATACATACCAGACACAAAGGTATGGCAACCCAGATGAACTTTACCTGTGTACCATACAGTACTGTGTGTCAGTAGGTACAAAACCTTATGCCTGAGGTATGTAATCTGTGAGGTCTATGGGGAACACACAAAACAGTGGTTCCAAGGAATGTGGACATACACCATACTGTGCTGTTTAGGCATACAGCTTCAGGTAGTACTACAGTTCATACATGAGTTGGATTCACCAGCAGTAACACTCAATAAGCATACATGTACTGCTGTAGCCTACAGTGGGACACCCCAGTCGACACCAAGAGACTACGTCAGACTGTATGGCACACTGCTTTTTCTGCCTAGCAATAGCATACACATCTTTTGCTGGGATCACAGCTAGGACACATAATACCATGACAGAAACAGTTTCCCACTTAGTTATCACACATATACAGAACTCTGACACATTCACCAACACATTCACCATCACACTCAGTCAACCTCACATAGCAATTATTGCAACAAGTACATGTGGGTGTGTATCGGTTCATAGGTAGGTAATAGGCTATTGGCCCTAGGGCCTATAGATGTCTAGCCATACGCTACCCTGGCCATTGACATACAGGTAATTTCATTTCATGTGGCCCTGTCAAGCAGGGCCACAGAGGTGATTCCTGGGGTGTATTTCCTATCTCCCATACAATCATCAGGATTATTTATGACGACTGCTAATTAGGAGCTTTGTTTGCTATTGATAGGTGGTTTGTTCCAGAGTATGGGATGTCTCTGAGATAGGAATCTATCCCTCCAGCATGTGCTGTTTATTGAGGTGACAAGGTTTAGGTCCCTAGAGCGTGTACCTCATAGGGATTGTGATCTGTTTACGTGGAGCATGTCCAACAGCTGTGGGTTTGACATAGCTTTGTATGTTAGGCAGAGGTCACCTCTGAGTAGGCAGTATGCGACACAGTCTAGCTGTGGTTTTGTGAGACGGTCTGCATAGGGCATCTGTTTGAGGCCAGTATTACTCTTTGTGAGGTATGTCTGTGTCCTTTCCAGTTGCTGTAGATGTCTTGTGAGGTACATACCACATGGGGCATTGTACTCTATAATGGGTTTTATGTGTGTTGCGTAGAGGGGAACACTGACCTATATTTCTCTGGATGACACATCTTTTGTGATGACGTGTGCCACTTAGACAGATTACATGACTAGTGTGGCACTGTGATTATCAAATGGGAGACTACTGTCCACCTGTGTCCCATGGTCTCTTATCACACCTTCGGTGTTAAGTAGACTACCACCTATGTGGTAGTTAATGGGTACAGAGTTTTTGCAAGAAGAGATGACAATGCAGTGTCAACATTGAGCTTGAGTCCATGGCTTTGTCACCAGGCATCTGTTGCAGTAAATATGACCCTGTTTCTCTCTCTCTCTCTATATATATATATATATATATATATACACACACACACACACACACATACACATAAACATCCATTGGTGTACATATAGATATACATATAGGTACATATACAGTCCACCTTTCATGGTGGGAATATCAATTATGCAAAGGTTGTGAGGTATACAGTTATGGCATAATATTGCACAGTGTTGTGCGGAATGCATTGAAGGTGTAATCAGCCCATGTAGCTTCTGCAGGCCTCACTGGCTGCAACACTGCAAACCTGACAAATCATACCCACAGTATTTAACCACCACATGTCATATACCAGCACTGTATGCTGTCTTCTTTGCCACACACTACAACCTACATAGAAATATGCACATAGCAACCTTCAACAACATATATATGTCCACCTTTCACAAACAGTTGCAGTATGTCCCTTGCTCTATGCACATGTACAGATGCTAATATATCTGACACAGACAGATCTCTCCGTATGTGTGTGCCATACACACACAAGGACCATACTGTTGTAAGTCCGTGTACCTCATGGTTGACCTGTTGGGCCTTGCTGCAACATGAACAGGTGTCACATGTGAGCACACAGTAATATTAGGGGGTGTATATATAGCTGGAAATGCTAGATTAGCATACTAGCCTGGTACAGCTGTTGCCAATGCTAAGCTACACGTTAATATGACTATCATGCATTTGTTACTCTGTCACATCCATGTTTACATAACTGTATGCGCTACTCCCCCAAACAGACATTGTACACACTACTGTACAGAACACAGATAACATGAATCAGATGTTTGACATTTAATGCTGAACTACATATGTCACAGTCATATCCCACTGCACACACCTACACACTGATTTCACCATGGCAGTAGTTATGCAGGGCATCTGTGCATAGATATGTACTGCTGCCACATATGGATGATTCAAACTATGTAGAGTACTCTTCAAAACCATCTACTACATGCCAGTAAATACATATCTGTTACATACCTTTCCTTTGTATGTGTTTGTATTAGTCACTTCCATGTGTTTTGTAATTTTTTTTTAGATCTTATTTTTTTTCAATATATTTTTTTATTTTTCAGTATATTTTTTCTTTTTTTTTCAATATATTATTTTTTTCAATATATTTTCTTTTATATCTTTTTTTGTTGTTGCTGTTGTCTGTGTGTCTCTCTCTCTCGCCCTCTCTCTCCGTACCTGCAATGACATGATTGCATGTGTGGACAGCAAGTACAGCCTGCTTTTATAGATATCTGCACATGTGCATGTGATGGCCTCTGCACCAATTGTTGGCCACCATTTGGCAATTGCATGCAGCCTGCTGTGTGGTACTTGCAGTACTCACTGTCATAGCAACCCAATGCTATAAATTGCTAAGTCAGGTAGGCGTAGCCCTTTCAGCTTTCCAAAGTGGGGACCATGCTTGTTTGCTGTGGACACTGTTGTGTAAGTCAGAAGGTTGGTATACTTCTTGTATCTGATGCTGGGGGTGTAGCCAGTGATTTGAATGTTGTTCTCAGACCTGAATGTTGCCACTTCCAGTACATAGTTGTCAGTGTAGAATTGTACTCACCCCTACAAATGCTTACACAAGATACATGGGAGTATGTAGTTTCTTTTCTACTTATACAATTAGCTGCCATACATACATAGTTATTGAGTTGCTTTCATTTGCCACATGAACTGTTTGTGAACTGCTATACTGTGGATATTAATGTGCTCACTTCTGCACAGTTCGTGTTTTTTTTGTTGACATTAGCACAGGATGCTCATGAAAACTGGACAATTCCAGTACTGAGTATGCCTACCTACATCCTTGCTGGACCTTGAACACACAGGTATTTTGTACATTTGGGTGGAGATTGTCCTGCTATGATACTGTGTGGGGGTTGTAAAGTGCTGCTGTAACATTATTTACTGCTAAAATGGCTGGTTCTGTTATCACAGTCATGTAATGCAATTCCACAATAACTGCTGGTAAAGTTCCACAGAGCAGGTTTTGTGTTATGGCATTCCTATCTTTCCTTTACATTCACTCATTCTGATGCATGATATATATATATATTTCAGCAACAACCTGCAGTATATCTACTGTGGCTTAGTGGTACTTCATGCAGTCTAGTGTGTACAAGGTCCGGGGTTCGAGACTGACAGTGGTGTTTTATTTTGCTGCTGAGCAGAACAAGGGCCCTCACATGCAGGGTGACTAAGGCACTTTTAAGCAGTTGTAAGTGGGTTTGCGCGGGTTTGCATGTAGCTTAGCAATACTTAGCTAAGCGCACACAAGCGCACACTCGCGCAAACCCGCTAACTACTGCTTAAAAGTGCTTACTCCAGATAACCCCGCGCTCATTTCTTTGAAAGAAAAGAAAATGGGGAGATAGGACAGTGGTGAAAAAGGGGCACAGTGAGGGAAAGACAGTAGGGAAAACAGCTAAGGATGTGCAGGATGGGTATAGGGAAGGTCCATAGCTGCCTATTTCTTTAACAGCAACAGCTGTGCATATACTAGTAATTTGGAGGGAAATTTGAAACCTTCCACCCTTGAGAGAGGGATGAGGACAAAGAAGTATGCTGTACTGCCAATTGAATTTCAGTTTATGTGTCCAGCGGACATGTATGTAAAATGGGCAGCTATGTATGGGGCATAATTTTTTTGTTGGAGCAGATTGCCCATTTTTTTTTTCAGGTGAGAGTGGAATGTGGGGTAGGGGAAGTAGGTATATTTGGGGAGGTATGTTGGGGAGGTAAACAGACAAGACAAACAAGATGCATACAGGGGCGGAATATGACACATGGGGTGGGTGAACACCATTGACAGGGAAGGATGTTTGGAAATCGCAAGCCCATGAGCCCACAGATGGCAACAGTGGAACTGAGATCCCCACCCATGGGCAGTCACCACTGCACCTTCACAGCCCAGAGGGTGGCTGTGCTGGGGGCTGCATAGGAGGGGCAGGCTCACCCGTGAGTCGCGCCACTCTTGCCTCGAGCTGGCGTAGGGGATCAGCGACTGAATGCTCGATCTCCCTATGCACCACAGCCCAGACCGTTCGGAGGGTGATAGGTGGCCCTCCTCCGGCCATGCTTGTATGGGGGGAATGAGCCCCATCCCCTGCAGCGCTTCCACCCAAAGGTGGCACAGGGCCCACGGAGGAGGAGGTCCCGGGCTGGGCAATGGACCTGCTGGTGCCAGGTGCCATCACCAGCTGAGGTGGGACAGGTGGGTCTGCTGGGACCGGCCTTCCCATATGTTCTATGTTTATGAGGATTTAATGACAATATGGGTTGGTAACAGCCAACAGCATTCCAAATTAGTTGTAACAGCATGCAGTAATATTTCCATTAACCCAACACACCAGAGTTCCAACAGTTGAACAACAAGCATAACACATGCATATATAGAACAACAGTGGACATACCAACAGCATGCAGCATTGATTGGTGGCAACAGGCCACCAAGATTGTGGTGTTTGAACAGGGCACATGCATCAAAGTAAATGCAGATATTCATAAACCAATAGGACATATGTCCCAACAAATGTTTTGAGATTTGACATACCCATTGAGGTGTGGAATTGCATTGTTTATGCACATACAGTAGGGTGTAAAAATATACCTCCATTAACAACTTATATGTACTTATAGTTTACACTACATTCCTATTGACTGCAGGTATATATCCCCTACATGTATATTACACTAGGCAATGTCCTTTAAGTTGTGAAATGGGTTTTGCTAGTTCCTTATATACCTGACCTGTACCTGACATACAAACTGTCCAGGATGCAGATGTTACTGCTACGAATTTATATATTTTATTTATATTTATATATCTACATATCTGGATGTGTTCAGGTGACATTATCAGTTATATTTTAACAGCCCCTACATTTCTAGCAGCGCACTGACATTTCTGGGGAACACAATAACAAGCTACTCATGTGCCAGATTTACCTATACATGCCAGCCATGAAACAACAGTTGAGGACTGTATATATGCTTAACAGCTACTGGCACTCCCTTCATCCACTTTCTATGGGCCTACCCAAGTGTGGGTTGACAGCGCTTAATACAACACTACTATTTCTATACTGCAAGAGTACAACAACATTTCGAATAAAGTGACACGGACACACTCCAGGAGTTATACCTTTATTAATTACATTACACACTTTTCTAGTGGCTCTCTCATTTATTTGATATTACAGTGCATGCAGATGACTTATTCAAGACATATTATACCTTTATCTATGGGTTATGACATTCTGTTTCAGGCTCTCTCACTTATTTTATATAACAATATATGCAGAGAAATTATTCAGGACTTATTATACCTTTATTAATGGGTTACAACACTCTTTTTCAGGGTCTCTCACTTATTTAACATAACAGTACATGCAGAGAGGTTATTCAAGCCTTATTATACCTTTATTATTGGGCTACAACACTTTTTGTCAGGCTTTCTCACTTATTTTATATAACAATACATGCAGAATAATTACTAACCTACCTGGTGGCGCAGCCTTAGCAGCCTATTTGCATAGGCTTGCTGATTCGCAGCATGGACACCTGCAGCTTTGAAGTAAATGAAGTGATATTGAGACATATACCTATCCATACTATCGACTACAATAGCAATTCTTACATACTTCATTCTATGGCTACCTACACAGTAGTGGGGCATTTGGCATCTCACATGCCTCCTGTATCCATTGGTTCAGTTGGTCCTGCTTGCATCTCTTCAGGTCTGTGTGGTGGTGTCTGACCTGCTCACCAGTCTGAGGGATGCCTGTGGCACTGGTGAGATCATGTGCGAGACGGTTCCAGGCGTCCGCTTTATATTCAGTGCCCTGGAACTGGCCCTGCAGGAGTCTGGCATCATGATAATGGACGAGCAGCCAAACCATCACTTTTGACTCGTCAATGCCCCACCGTTGTGCTCGAAAGCGACAGCCCTCTCCAACACCAGCCATTGCTGCCTGCAGATGGGAGCTACAACCAGTTATGGCAAGTATTCCCACCTATGGAGCTTAAATATGCCTCATTTTCTGCACTTACTTGTGATTGGCCGGATATGAAAATTCTCAGTTGAGTGCAGACCTGCTTAGCACTGGGTAAACTTTGATTAATATGTATATGTGTGTTGACAGTGCATGAACATCAAATGCTATCATGGCTTAGTGGTTCAGTACTTTGCTTATGGTGCACACTATCCTGGGTTCGAGGCCTGTCATTGCTTTTTATTTTACTACTGGCCTGACCAGCCAGGAGGTGTGGCTGTGTTTAGCTGACTTTCCTCAACTTTGCCCAACGTTGCTCTACATTTACCGACGTTGCCCAATGTTGAGCTAGTTAGCGCAGTGCGCAGCTTCACGCAAACATGTTTTGTTTGCTGTAGTTGGCGCGATGCGCAGCTCCGCGCAAAGCTATTGCACTAGTTAAAGCACTGCTAAGCTATGAGCAATTATACTTAAATATGCTTAATACTGGTAAACTTTTCTTAGCAGTGCTTCACATTGCTTAAGATGTATTACTTATGTATTTATCAGTATGCATGACCATTTCACCTTCTTATATATATATATATATATATATATATATATATATAAAATATCGTTCACTACTACATAGGCCATTTCAATGCATTTTGCTAAAATGTAAAAGGTAAATGTCAGGAATTATTTTTATGCACAGATTTACTACAGAAAATGGGAAGGGGAGTGGTGGGACTCGAACCGGGAATGCCTCGTCTTTGTGTGAAGGCTCTATCACTACACTATTGCTATTTAGCTTAATTTGCATATAAGTAGTTTATTATCCTCTTTGATGTCTAAACTGCTAATTGTAGCTAAGCAATGGGCAAACCCGCGCACACACATGTAAATACGGGCAGCTATATCGGGAATAATAATAAAAAAAAAGTTTTACATTTTATTATATTTGTACAGGGGGTTAGAATGTGGGGAAGTGTAGTGTTGGGGATATACACATTTGAGCGGACTCGCTCATGTCTGGTGACATTTGCAGTTTAGGCACTTGCAGGGGCATGGATATTTGGACTGCTCGACAGTCTGACATGCCCCCTGCACTCGTGCATGCTCCATGTTAGCCTTTGAGTTGAGTCAGCGCGCCCTCATGAATATGCATGGTGCACTGACGTCATACTCTTAGGCTGCAGTTTCCGAGTAAGACTTATTTAGTCTTACACGAAGGATTAGTGAATCCCGGCCATAATGAAAGAAACAGACATGTTTATGGAAACAAATGATAATGGTAAAGTGACTGATACTATACTATGGGACACCTTTAAAGTTTATATATATGGTACAATAAAACCTTGGTACCTTAAAAAAGGAGAGAGTGGGGCAAAGAACTTTTAGACTTACAAAAAACATTGACAAGATAAAAATGGATGCAAAACCAAATAACAAAGTAGCACATAATGAAATTACTAAGTTCAATCAAAAATACTTAGAAGTTCTGAACCATAAGGTAGCGATAAACCTGGAAACATTGAAATTACAATATTATGCTATAAATCCTAAATATCTACATAGAATAGTGGTAAGATGCAAAAAAATAAACAATCAAAATATTATTAATGAGATTAAATATAAAAGTGATGGTTCAGTTAAAAGTACATCTAACTTAAGGGGCATATTAGAAGTGTTCAAAAACTACTATAAAGATATAAATAATAACACACCACTTTTGGAGACAGATGATGTAATAAACACTTTTATTCAAGAAAATATAACTACTAAGGTGTCAATGCAACAAAATAACATGTTAAATAAACAAATAACACCAACAGAAGTGAAAGAGCAAATAAAAAAATTAAAAGATAATAAAGCTCCAGGACTGGATGGAATAATTCCTGTACTATATAAGATTTTTCCTGAATATACAATAAAGAAAATGATGAGTGCCTTTACTATGGTTAAGCAAAAATGTATAACACCCCCATCATGGAAATATTCAATTATCTCCCCCATATTAAAACAAAGTAAGAACCCCAAATCTTGTGATTCATATAGGCCAATTTCATTACTAAACACTGATTATAAATGTTTCATGACAATATTAGTTAATAGGATAAAGAAAATATTATCTAATCTAATACATAATGATCAGACGGGGTTAATTCTTCATAGAAAAGTGCAAGAAAACATTATTAAATTACTATCATTAATAGACATAGCATGCAAATACAAAAAAACAACTATTATCAGCCTATATATGGAAAAGGCTTTTGATTCTATTAGTTGGTATTATCTACAAAAAATTCTGATTGGTTTTGAATTCTCCTCAGATTTTGTCAACTTATCAATGAAAATTTATAGTGGGGCACAAACGTATGTGAAAATTGGATCATGTCTATCCTCACCACTTGAAATCCTCAAGGGAACTAGACAAGGGTGCCCTTTGTCACCATTATTGTTTGCTCTTTCAATGGAACCTTTTGCTACATATATCAGAAATGAGCAAAATATAAAAGGCTTTCAAGTTAATAAGGACTATTGTCCTAAGATGTAATTATTTGCTGATGATATGTTGTTAATGTTGGGTAATATTGATGGTTCTTTGCATGATGTTATAAATACCTTAAGCAATTTTGAAAGAATGTCAGGGCTTAAATTTAATCATAATAAATCCAAAACATTACTAATTAACAAAAAGATCAACAAAAACCTAAAGGGGAATAACCTGTTTAATTGGGAGAATGATGTATTAGAATATTTGGGCGGCCACGGTGGTGCAGTGGTTAGCATTGTCACCTCACAGCAAGAGGTTCTCTTGTTAGATCCTTGGATGGGGTGCCTTCTGTGTGGAGTCTGCATGTCCTCCCTGTGGTCGCGTGGGTTTCCTCCAGGTGCTCCAGTTTCCTCTCTCATCCCAAAGACATGCTGCAGGTGGATTGGACACTCTAAATTGGCCCTAGGTGTGAGTGTGTGTACCTTCTGGGACGGTTGGGCGCCGGGCTGGCAACTCAACACTGTAAAACTCCACTGCCAATCATGAGCAGACAGGTGATCTGCTGTGGCGACCCCTAACCAGGAAAAGCTGAAAGAAGAAGAAGATGTATTAGAATATTTGAGTGTCAGTATAAACAGTAAATGGAAAGAGTCTGTCAAACTAAACTACAATCATTTAATAACCACCATTAATGAGCTAATCAAAAGATGGAATAACATGTTCTTCACAATGGAGGATAGGCTCTCTTTAATTAAAATGATAATTTTACCTAAAATTGTGTTTTATATAGTCATTGATACCACACCCTCCCAAAAAAACTTATTTAAAAAATTAGATTCCATGCTACTTAAATTTTTATGGTTCCCCTTAAAACCTAGAACTGCATATAAATGGCAGATTAGATCTTGGAACAGTAACAGGATAGCATTCCATAGCTTAGATATTTATTCCAAATCAGTTATAATTAATATAATATTACATTGGATCACACCTACCCATATATCTGGCAGGAAAATAATACATGAGATTCATATAACTGATGCCAGAATTATAGAAAATCAATTTAAGGAACAATATGGAATAAGAAGAGTTCATTGGCTTTTACGTGAATTTATTTTTATTTAATAAGAAGTTTGATCATTTTTCTTATGGCATTGATCAAATATTTAATAACTTTAAAAATATAATTGATTGTAATTACAACATTAAGCAATTACTACTTCTTATATTCCCTATATCATACTCCCCCGATTGCCTAGACTCTTTCAACATCAATGCAATGCAAAAATTAAAGGAAAATAACTTGATATTCTGGCATCAGTTTATTGAAAATAAGAGTATTAAACCACTAAACTCCCTTTTGTGCAGTTTTGATAATAATCAAGACAGTTAGTTGTTTATACACTCATTACGGCAGTTTATAGAAAACAAAATGAGAGTATCAATCAGCCTAGAGACTATACCTAGTTTAATCCAGCTTTTTATTAGGTGTCTTGAAAAGACAGATGATCAAAAATTAAGTATCTAGCCTATCTATAAAATACTAATAGAAGACACTCTAAATTATGACTCAGATTTTTGGAATTGTTATGTAAAGATTAATGGAAAACAAATATCTGATGAATCCAAAAAATTGTTATTGAAATCTATGTATGGTACCTCTTCTTCATTATATTGGAGATTGTATACATGGAAATTTATGAATAGAAGTTTCTATTCTCCACATAAAATAAATCATATACCCAAAAACAGTGAAAATAAACATTGGAAATGTGATGAATTACTAGAGGCCAGCTGGGTTCACATGATTGTTCAGTACTGGAAAGACTTCATATATTTTGTAAATGCTTTATGGTCTAACAACTATCATATTTCTAACTCATTAATCCTAGTCAATGTTCCTATAACTAATGTAAATACCTAAATCTCAGATTCAGTTACTCTGGCCAATTTTTGCAATTGCCAGAAAATGTATTACTTTGAACTGGAAAAGTAAATAAGATTTGATGTTTAAAGATTTTATTAATTTAGCAAAAGTTGTTTGTAAAACATAACTGCAAACCATTTGTTATAGAACTTATAACATTACTAATAAAAAAATAGCATGGCAAAAATTGGAAAAGTTTTGAACAAATGCTGATAACTTCTCATGGTTAAAATGATTATTTATCGTGGATGGATGTAAATATTGTAAATAGTTTTGTTATTGTTTTATTGCATTTGTTATATGTACGTTTGCTTATGTTTATAATGAAAACAAAATAAAAATGTTTTTGAAAAAAAAAGAAGTAATGGAACCCTGATAAACAAACTGAAATTCAGAGAAAGAAATAAGACATTTTTTGCAAGATGAATTAATAATTTTTGCAGTCAACTGATTTTGGATTCAAATTGTAGATAGAAGCAAATGTCAAAAGTAAGAAATGATGAGGATGTAAAAGTTGCTTCTAAGCAGCAAAGGGAAACCTTACGTTTAATAACAGTTAATGGTATTAATCCAAGCTTGCTGGTACGAAAACTGGGTAATTGAAATTCATTTAAACTTTGAACAAATGAACCACATGCAAAGCAGAAGCTGCAGCAGAAGTGCTTATTAAACACAAAACTATATTTAAAAGAAATACAGTACGGTATCTTGAAAAGAACTTACAGTTACTGTTCATGTTCCAGCAGCTGCAGCCATCCTACAAGCTTCAAATCCAAATCAGTCCCTTATGTGAATGCATTCAGCAATCAACTTATGCCAATAAAGCCTACAAAACTAGATAAACATTATCAAATATTGATGTTTTATGTCTGAAGAAACTAATTCAGAAAGGATTAATATGCTTTTAGTTCAGTAACATATCTGGGCTATGGAGCTTCTCCAATGGCTTTTACTTTAGTCTCTACATGACGTAAATCACATGTATACTATATACCTTAACTGTATTTCTGTTTAAAAAAAACAATACATTTTCCTTCTTTTAAAATGAAAATCTACATCCTCCAGTCTTTTCAGCATTTCTTCTAGGTTCTGCAGTATTCTTGTTGCTTGGTCCCAGAAAGTAGGATCTTTTCCAGATACAAAGCAATGTGTGGTAGTCCTTGTACCATACATCATATAGTTGTTTAAGAGAGGAAGTGAAGATGATATTCTCAAAGTTACACAATTTATGCAAACAGTCCTCTGGGAGTATTTATGGTAAAATATGTTTAAAATTGATCTTCCAAAAGCAAGTGTTGCTATGCCTTTTGAAAACATCTGGCCCCTGATAATGTCAAGGAGGTCTTCTAGCTGAAGCAATTGATGCAAATCCAAATTTCTGCTTGGCTAACAGGTAACTGATTTTTGCCACACATTATAATAGCTCCATCATATTTTAGCACAGTTACAAAAGACACTCCCTGGGATTCATGAAGCTCAGCGCAAGGCTGGCGTAAGGCCTGCACCGACCGTGCGGCGTATATATGGTGTAGTAGCGCCATATGCATATTAATGAAGGTGTGCTGCCACCACATCCATGTGCATAGGAAATGTGCATGAGTGCATGGGGCATTACTAAGCTGCGCCCGGAGGCGTGTCAATGTTGGCTGTCGATGAGCAACCTAAACTGCTGAATATTATAGTCTGCCTGCAATAGTAATCGCACCTATCAGTGTCCGTGGATAATGAAACGTATGCAAAGCATGCAAGACAGTTCCCAGCCACACAAAATTGAGAACCAAACAGAAATGCATGCAACACAATATGAGTTTCCGTCCATGGAACAAATGATATTTAAAATCATGTGTCCGTAATGTACTGCACTGTAAGTAGTTATACCCAGTGGAAGTGAAGCGCATCATGTCAGCGCGCCGCCAATACACACGTCTAGCCCCATGGGCAGGGTCACCAGCAGTCCCACAGTGATAGTGATAGTACACAGCTGGGCAGTTGTGGCCATATGACAACTGTAAAGAAACCTGACAGTCCATATTGTATACCAAACTCACACAAACATATGAATATTAAAATGTGCTATACACATGAACAGGAACGTAACTGGCACATACACAAAGGATGGTATATGCAGAACCGGGACATCCAAATGCAGAATCCATGCATGCAAATGCAATACGCAACATCCCCTGTATAGCACATAACCCGCACCCATGTCCGAATGTCCACCAAATCCAGCTACCAGCCTTGCGCAGCCGTACACCTACACATAGCGAGTGTTACCCATATGTAGTAGGAAGTATCGCCCTAGGCAGTGTCAGGATTGCAAATATGTATCCCACATTTGTAAACATCCCATCACAGTTACGTAAATCCAAATGCCCATGCATTCATGTTTTGGCAAAATGTGTGTACATCCCGCGTGGGATAAGTAACCTGTTGAAACATCAGAGTTGTTTACACGCCACGGTGTCTAGTACTGTACACATCTGGACAAAACATGTATGTGTAGTCACGGTACTGTTCAGTTTCTAGATGGACATGCAAAACATACTGTGCAGGATAGAACACCTGTCCACCATGCAGGTCTCCCCACTAGGGTTGCCACCTGTTGAGATGCCCAAGGTGGGACATCTTTTGTAGAAATGGGAGAATTTGCAGGATAAAACATACCCCCGGCCAGTGCAAAGGACAGAATTACACTTGTTTGCCAAAATAAAAGCTTATTTCGTAGCATTTGAATTGCTTATGCTATTTCATATAATAGTTATGTGTTTCAGATACAAAATAACTGTATTATGCAACTATTAAAGAAAATAAGAAATATACTTTGTCTTAAAATCACAGGACATTTGCCATGTCTTAGGTTTTGTCGCAGGACACAACTGTCCAAAGTGGGACTTCCCCTCGCAAAGAGGGACCCACTGAATTATCGACAGTATATATTCAACTCAATCACATACTGACACCACCTCTCAACCTATTACAGCAACAAACTCTGGACAAAGCCTAAAATGATGGGTGGACAAATAGGGACAGATGTATATACTGCTCTCACAAACTTTGAAAGTTCACAGAATAATAGTATGTACATTAGCATGAAATGTTGTGAAGGATGTGGGGTAGTCCCCGAGTATTACAGAGGTCCATACATTTTTACAGTAACAAACCTTCACATTTGTTTACTGTACTACTGCATACCTGTAGTTAATTCATAGTTAATTCATGTCCAAAATAATAATCCTCGTATGAATGAATACAGAAAATGGTCAAATGTGAATGGGAACACCACTCACCGTGGATTATGTATTGTAACCACTCCCACCCATATTATGTATTGCCAACATTATAAGCTGCTGACAGGTGCCCAAACACCTGTGTCGGCAAACACAGGTAAAATGTTTAAAATGGACAAACTCTGTCCATGTGCTTTGTCTGACATTTGAACACGGTCAGGGCAGTACCGTTCACCAGGCGGACAAGCCTAAACCCAGATCACCACATGAACACCCTGACAATTAAAGACTTGTATGTGTCAGGACTATAAGCCTTGGGGTTCTGAATATCCCTGCAGTGATTAAATATGCAGCTTGGGTCTAGAGCAGTAGGGAATAGGGAATGTGTAATATGTAGTACCGCATTTTTCCCAGCAGGAGAATGGATGCCTGTGTCGTAAGTGAAGCGGTGAGGCATATGTTAATGTAGCTATGTACTATGGATATGCATATAAATGAGTCAGAACACCAAAAGTATAGTGGTTACAGCATCCGGCCAACGTGAATGCAGTCCCGGTTTAACTACGGCTACAGCGCATATAATGTTAAAGTGTAATGAATGTGTCTGTGCTGTACAGACATTTAAATATGTAAAGGTGAACGTGTGTTTCACATATCCACCAAAAAAGTCTACACCGCTGCTCTCCGTTACCAAATGCCACAGGTTACACGTCACAATAACCACGATAGTGTCCTTCTTTCAAGGCAAACTCATTTATTTATTTCAAACTTAAAATGCGATTACTAAACATACATTTTTCGTCAGGACTCCTGTCCCAACTTCATCAGAAGTACAAACCGCCCCGAGCTGAAATCTATTTATGTATACTCTTGATTCAATTAGTTTGTTAATTAATCAAGGTTTAAAATAATCAAAACCTTAAAGTAACACCAAAAAAATATATATGAATATATATAATTATTTGTATACTGCGTGTGTATCATTTTGTGTACTAGTTTAAACCTCAACATTATTTAATCTTGTTGTTATTTGAAATTTATTATTTAAAATCTATTTAATTTATTTAAAATATTTAAAATATTTATTTGTTTATCGATTTAAAATACATACGCATAATGAATATAATGTCCTACCTTCTAAACTTGTGAAGTTTATTAACGTATGTTAAAATATATTAAATATATGTTTAGTGACTTTCTGTTTTAATTTTCTTACGTACAACCAGTAAGCCACTATTTAATTTTACTTTCTGTAAGTGGACTATTTTAAAACACCCATTCCTACCCTAGACTAGACTCTGTGTTACTGCCTTTTCATGTTTGCTACATTCTTAAAGTAAACTGAACTACGTCACAAATATTCGAACATGAAATATGTAAAATCTAAACGTTCTTGTACCTGTTTATCTAATTTGTAGGTGTCACCTACAAAGGTACCTATTTAATTTACCATATATTTGATAAATATTGTTGTTGTTTTTTATTTTTATTTTATATATATATATATATATATATATATATATAAAAAATTTAAATTTAATTAGTAAATATTTGAGTATTTTATGTAATAATGCACCCATATTTTCAATATCATAAATAACCACTTATGTGCATAAATTTATATGTATACATAAATAAATAGTATTATAAATTTATATATTCAAATAAATAAATGTTAATATCTAATAATAATAATTATTAATCAACCTTGATGGTATTATATTTATATTATATTATAAAATAAAATCTTCTGTTATGTTTTATATTAATAAATGTGTTGAATAAATTTAATAGGTAATGAATAATGAATAATTGATTAATATGTGCACAATTCATATTACTTAAATGTAATGATATATGAATTTTTCTACTGTTAAAATTGAAATTAAAATTTCTTAAAACATCTTAGTATATATTCATGTGGAACCTTTATATGTCCAAATTTTTTACTATCAGAGTTTTATCTGTCCAAATTTTTCAATCTTAAAATGCATTTCAACGAACACATCTCATTTATGCCTGGGGGCCTACAGGCATTAGTTCTTAGTTGCCATAAAAGCTCTCTTCTTTCTAGTAAGAGACTGCCGTTCCCTCCCCTATTGTCTGATAATATTTGATCTATGACCCTGAAGATGAATTTATGACCTGGAAAAGCATCTATATGTCTAGCTAAAGCGTTTTCATTTTTGCTTATATTGTAGATATGTTCTCTTATCCTGTCTAATAATCTTCTGTCTGTCTTTCCTATATAAAATGCGTGGCATAGAACGCACTTAGCTAGATAGACTACTTGTTTACTGTTACAATTATATTTAAATTCTGAAAAATACTGTTTTCCATTAATACTGAACCTATTACCTTCATCTATATGTTTACAGCAGTTGCACATACAACATTTGTGCATCCCTGCTTGTGTTACAAAGGTGCTATTTTTCTTTTGTAAAATTTCTTTTAAATTTTTTCCCCGTTTATAAATCATTCTAGGTTTACTAGGTAACAGATTGCTGAAAAAAACTGTCATTTAACAAATATTCCCAATTCTTCAACACAATATTGTATATTAATTTTGAGTCCAGGTTGTACGTACAAATAAAATTACAACCTTGATTTTGATTATTTACTTGTGTTTTAGTTGTTGTCATGTCTTGGTCATTTTCTACTTCTGAGTCCAATTGACTCACTTGACCTTCCAGTCTCAAAATAGGGACATATATGCCCACAGATCTCTTAAATTTCACTTCCATAAATATTTCATTCAGAAAGTCAATTGGATAACCTCTCTGTGTGAAAAAATTGAATATTACATCACATTCTTTTTCAAATTCAACTTCTGTAGAGGTCATACGGGCTGCCCTTACGAGTTGTCCTTTTACAACTGATTTTTTCTGATGACTTGGATGGCAACTGGTAAAATGCAAGTACATGTTCGAATAAGTTTCTTTCCTATAGATTTTGGACAAGTAGCATCTCTTCTCATAATCTTTCCTGAGAGAGACATCAAGATAGTCTATTTTGTCTCTGTCATATTTGAATGTGAACTGTAAGAAGTCTGTAGTATTATTAAACTGATAGACAACACTCATTTGATTTTCTGTCCCTTGAAACAAAATGAAAATGTCGCCAAAACGCATGTAAATATCAGATTATTTTTAAATTCACTGTTGTTTAACACAAATGACCTCTCCCAGTGGGCCATGACTAAATTTGCTATGGCCCCCCCACATGGTGAGCCCATCGCTACACCTATTTTTTGATGGTAAATGGTGTTGTTAAACATTATGTAATTGTAAGACAACACTGTGTCAATAAGTTCCTCGACCAATGAAATTTCACTTCTTGGTGCATTTAAGACACGCAACATATTAGCAACCCATTCTATTGCTATCTGATGTGGGATACAGGAATACAGGTCTTTCACGTCTACTGTCACGAAGAAAGATTGTGGAAAGACTTTTAAATCATTAAGAGATTTCAAAAAAGACCATGAGTCTTTAGTAATCTGCTTCTCATCTGTTATGTATTTTTTTAAAATATTGTCCAAAGGTTTTGCACAAGTGTACGTAGAACTTTTTCTCCCATCCACCAAAGGTCTCATTGGTGGATCCTCGAGCCCTTTATGGATTTTTGGTATCCCAAATAGGTAGGGTGTTCTAGGGAATGACTGTTGTAAATATAAATAAGTGTCTCTGTCAATTCTAGCTTCAATATATATTTCTTCTATAAAAGCTCAAATTTTTCTGTGAGCACCGTACAATTCGTTGGTCGAGGCTTTTATGTATGTCTCACTATCGAGAATAGAAAGCATTTTACTATTGTATTCTTCTAGTGACATAATTACCAAGCCCCCACCCTTATCGGGTTTCATGATTCTTATGGGGGCTTGACGCAAAAATTCTAGTTGATGTTTTTCTTCTTTACTTATATTGTAATTATGTTTTCTTTTGTAAATGTTTGTTTTCACCAAATCCCTTAAGTCCAATTCTGTTGCGTTCTCGAAAAGGGCTACTAAGGGATGTAGAGGGGGATTATAAACACTACACACATGTCACTAGAAGAATACAATAGTAAAATGCTTTCTATTCTCGATAGTGAGACATACATAAAAGCCTTGACCAACGAATTGTACGGTGCTCACAGAAAAATTCGAGCTTTTATAGAAGAAATATATATTGAAGCTAGAATTGACAGAGACACTTATTTATATTTACAACAGTCATTCCCTAGAACACCCTACCTATTTGGGATACCGAAAATCCATAAAGGGCTCGAGGATCCACCAATGAGACCTTTGGTGGATGGGAGAAAAAGTTCTACGTACACTTGTGCAAAACTTTTGGACAATATTTTAAAAAAATACATAACAGATGAGAAGCAGATTACTAAAGACTCATGGTCTTTTTTGAAATCTCTTAATGATTTAAAAGTCTTTCCACAATCTTTCTTCGTGACAGTAGACGTGAAAGACCTGTATTCCTGTATCCCACATCAGATAGCAATAGAATGGGTTGCTAATATGTTGCGTGTCTTAAATGCACCAAGAAGTGAAATTTCATTGGTCGAGGAACTTATTGACACAGTGTTGTCTTACAATTACATAATGTTTAACAACACCATTTACCATCAAAAAATAGGTGTAGCGATGGGCTCACCATGTGGGGGGGCCATAGCAAATTTAGTCATGGCCCACTGGGAGAGGTCATTTGTGTTAAACAACAGTGAATTTAAAAATAATCTGATATTTTACACACGTTTTTTGGACGACATTTTCATTTTGTTTCAAGGGACAGAAAATCAAATGGAGTGTTGTCTATCAAGTTTTAACAATACTACAGACTTCTTACAGTTCACATTCAAATATGACAGAGACAAAATAGACTATCTTGATGTCTCTCTCAGGAAAGATTATGAGAAGAGATGCTACTTGTCCAAAATCTATAGGAAAGAAACTTATTCGAACATGTACTTGCATTTTACCAGTTGCCATCCAAGTCATCAGAAAAAATCAGTTGTAAAAGGACAGCTCGTAAGGGCAGCCCATATGACCTCTACAGAAGTTGAATTTGAAAAACAATGTGATGTAATATTCAATTTTTTCACACAGAGAGGTTATCCGATTGACTTTCTGAATGAAATATTTATGGAAGTGAAATTTAAGAGATCTGTGGGCATATATGTCCCTATTTTGAGACTGGAAGGTCAAGTGAGTCAATTGGACTCAGAAGTAGAAAATGACCAAGACATGACAACAACTAAAACACAAGTAAATAATCAAAATCAAGGTTGTAATTTTATTTGTACGTACAACCTGGACTCAAAATTAATATACAATATTGTGTTGAAGAATTGGGAATATTTGTTAAATGACAGTTTTCTCAGCAATCTGTTACCTAGTAAACCTAGAATGATTTATAAACGGGGAAAAAATTTAAAAGAAATTTTACAAAAGAAAAATAGCACCTTTGTAACACAAGCAGGGATGCACAAATGTTGTATGTGCAACTGCTGTAAACATATAGATGAAGGTAATAGGTTCAGTATTAATGGAAAACAGTATTTTTCAGAATTTAAATATAATTGTAACAGTAAACAAGTAGTCTATCTAGCTAAGTGCGTTCTATGCCACGCATTTTATATAGGAAAGACAGACAGAAGATTATTAGACAGGATAAGAGAACATATCTACAATATAAACGCAAAAAGAATGAAAAACGCTTTAGCTAGACATATAGATGCTTTTCCAGGTCATAAATTCATCTTCAGGGTCATAGATCAAATAGTATCAGACAATAGGGGAGGGAACGGCAGTCTCTTACTAGAAAGAAGAGAGCTTTTATGGCAACTAAGAACTAATGCCTGTAGGCCCCCAGGCATAAATGAGATGTGTTCGTTGAAATGCATTTTAAGATTGAAAAATTTGGACAGATAAAACTCTGATAGTAAAAAATTTGGACATATAAAGGTTCCACATGAATATATACTAAGATGTTTTAAGAAATTTTAATTTCAATTTTAACAGTAGAAAAATTCATATATCATTACATTTAAGTAATATGAATTGTGCACATATTAATCAATTATTCATTATTCATTACCTATTAAATTTATTCAACACATTTATTAATATAAAACATAACAGAAGATTTTATTATATAATATAATATACATATAATACCATCAAGGTTGATTAATAATTATTATTATTAGATATTAACATTTATTTATTTGAATATATAAATTTATAATACTATTTATTTATTTATACATATAAATTTATGCACATAAGTGGTTATTTATGATATTGAAAATATGGGTGCATTATTACATAAAATACTCAAATATTTACTTATTAAATTTTAATTTTTTATATATATATATATAAAATAAAAATAAAAAACAACAACAATATTTATCAAATATATGGTAAATTAAATAGGTACCTTTGTAGGTGACACCTACAAATTAGTTAAACAGGTACAAGAACGTTTAGATTTTACGTATTTCATGTTCGAATATTTGTGACGTAGTTCAGTTTACTTTAAGAATGTAGCAAACATGAAAAGGCAGTAACACAGAGTCTAGTCTAGGGTAGGAATGGGTGTTTTAAAATAGTCCACTTACAGAAAGTAAAATGAAATAGTGGCTTACTGGTTGTACGTAAGAAAATTAAAACAGAAAGTCACTAAACATATATTTAATATATTTTAACATACGTTAATAAACTTCACAAGTTTAGAAGGTAGGACATCATATTCATTATGCGTATGTATTTTAAATCGATAAACAAATAAATATTTTAAATATTTTAAATAAATTAGATTTTAAATAATAAATTTCAAATAACAACAAGATTAAATAATGTTGAGGTTTAAACTAGTACACCAAATGATACACACGCAGTATACAAATAATTATATATATTCATATATATTTTTTTGGTGTTACTTTAAGGTTTTGATTATTTTAAACCTTGATTAATTAACGAACTAATTGAATCAAGAGTATACATAAATAGATTTCAGCTCGGGGCAGTTTGTACTTCTGATGAAGTTGGGACAGGAGTCCTGACGAAAAATGTATGTTTAGTAATCGCATTTTAAGTTTGAAATAAATAAATGAGTTTGCCTTGAAAGAAGGACACTATCGTGGTTATTGTGACATGTAACCTGTGGCATTTGGTACCGGAGAGCAGCGGTGTAGAGTTTTTTTGGTGGAGAAGTTGGAACATTTTCTTGAGTTTGTGTGTTTCACATATGTCTGTTAACCGGATTACAGATATTTTACTGGTACTGTCACAAGTAATAAAGCCCATGTAAGCACAAAGACTTAGTAAACATATGTAACCCACAATAAGGATATGCGAGTGCGCCTGCGCGTAACCCACAATAACGAAATGCAAGTGCGCCTGCGCGTGTGTAATCCGCTCACAGCATAGCAAATGAATGCTGTTTTCTACACGTAATGTCTATATATGGATATATACATTTGTGTATAGATATATATCCACAGACTTAAACTAAATAAATATATGAAATAAAGAATGTACAGATATATATATATATATATATATATATATATATATATATATATATATATATATATATATATATATATATATATATATATATATATATTTATATATATACACACACACACAAACACATACAACATTAATTGATATATACATAACAAACATATAAACAAATGTCCTCGTAGATATAACACATGTACATAAATATGTTACATCATAGCTAGTATGGATAGACATACAGACATGCAATTAAGGTAAATACACTGCTGCTTTCAAAACTATTGCCCGGAAAGTACCAGTGTGCCAGATCTGCAAGTCCTACTCTTTAAACATGGATATAGGTGTCCTTTGCAGGACCCCAAAAATTGTGAATCTATACAGGCACCGTCCTGTAATGATTGCCGCAAAGAAGTGTCATCCGCAACTACAATATAGCTGTACATGCAACAGTAGCTTGTGCAAGTGTAATAACACATGGGTTGACAGAATGTATGACATATGTCCCGATACGCGGAGAGTGGATAGTGCTTAGAAGTGTCTTCATACTTTATTATCGCTCACATTAAATATGTGTTATGACTACTGTGGAGGGGTGTCAGGTCTGGGAATCATGGGTATGCAATAATGGGCCTAGGTGCCTAGGTGTTGGTTGCCACAGATTTATGAGTTCCGGCCCATGGGAGTGATTAATATTCCTATGTGGGTATAACAGACACCTATGTCTTCCAAAAATGAAGAACCCATCTACTGGATATTGTGTAAACTATTGGGGGAAGACGTAGGGACTTATATCAGTGTCTTGTAAGTGATTATCATGGACGTACATGCGTACGACTAAGATGGTAACCATACCTCTCAGCCCTTCAGAATAAGACAGCTGGAGAAAGGCATTTTAAAATAAGTACAAATAGGGAATATTTCAAATATTCCTCTTACAAAGTCAGAACATTGATAGAATAATGGATCATTCATTAGTATGAATGTTTTGAGGGTTATTAATTATAAACTACTAATGTCTGTCATTATTGTCTAACCCCACAGTCCCTAATGATTTGCCACTAAATTACCAGAAAGGCACAATATTATTAAAAAAGGAACAAAATTATAAGTCTAAGTTCGGGACATTTACCCAAAATGTGTACAGTTGAGAGGTATGAAGGTAACCCTGACCTAAATAAATGTACAGAACTAGTGAGATTAGGTGGACAGGTGTGAAGAAAGACGTGATGACAAATGACAAAACATGTATAAGTCACAAGCATGTACCTCGATAAATGTGATGAATACTTATGCCCTGTGATAGTCAATGTGGAAGGTTAATAGAAACAACATAAATGTGTCCCTCAGGGTGTTATGCAGTGTCCCTGATACAGTGTTCAGTCTCCCACACTTGCATGTGAGTTCTGCCACTGACGGAAAGAGCAAATACTGGCGAACACATAAGGTAGATGACAGCAGAATATGTTTTGATTAGCACCTGTTGGCTTTTGTGAGGAACACAACACTCTGGGTGGGTGTGTCCTACAAAAGGAATGTAATGGCATCTGGCCTGTGATTTCTTCATATATTGTGTGTAGTGGTGTAATAAAATGACATATCTTGTATCAGAAACAGATACATGTTATAGGAAACAGTATTATCGACTATACTACTACAAGACAAATCTGAAGGTATGAAAAGCACTGAAGTAGTCAGTTTACTATTGACCGCAGGTATGTGTTGACTTGTCAAATGTCACAGCTGTACATATAGTTCCTATAGGGCTGTCACCTCTACAAATGATGAAAGTGGGAGCTGCTCTGTAGAAATGACAGATGTAGCAGGTCAAAACATACCTACAGCCATGCTTACTCCACAAATAGACATATTAGCACATAGCAAAGCTTTGGCCAGGATTCACAAAGCCTTGGCCAGCGTGTATGAGTAGAGTAAGAGTAGAGCAAGGCAAGATGTCTGCCGAGCTATTCAGCAATATCCTGTAGGGACGTGTAACACAGCCCCTAAAACGAACGTTGCACGGACAATGTTAGGATATGCAAATTACCCCATTTGTAGGTGAAAGCTCTGCAAATGATGTAAAATTTGCGATACATGAAACAATAAGCTGTCCATGCAAGAGTAGAGTTATGTGCAGAAATGTACACGGATGTTAACCGAGTAACGTTCTGCAAGTAGCTAAAAGGAGCAATGTCATCTGCAAATAAAGGATGGATTTAGTTGAAGAAGCATGCCAATGGCCAAATATAAGGCCAGTGGCATGTTTTTCCATTGGAAATTAATAAAACTCTAGTTGTCCTCCCCCGATCTCCGGTGTTTAAGCATAGCGCAGCGTCTGAATCTGGCGCTCTTGGCGTACAAAACAAGACAAATATGTAAAATATACATACAAATTGTAATGTCAGTTAAAAATTAGTTCGCCATGTAGGTGAATGGCAAGCTGAAGACAACATGGCTACTGAGTAGTGGTTGCTATGTGTGGAAGCACACTCTCAGAGACGTAACCAAGCATTAGTAGGCAATCCTATGCAATTGAGGCTGAGGATAGTGAAGGACAATTTGTCATGCCATATGGTCCAAGCCTCTACAGTGTAAGAGTAGGTTAAGGGGACTATCAGCGTAGAAGATAGGTGACATCATGAGTGTGTATGTATAAAACACTGTAATCTTATTGGAGCAGTGTGTCACATGTTTGCTGTCAGTGACTCATCAGTGGAAGAGGCGTGTTATGATTTATCCTAGGTAAAGTCAGGAAACTGATGGTGTACGCCATGGATATCACTGAAGTTTCTTGCAAACCTGCTGAAGTGTGTTTGTGCCCGTGCGCACCTGTAAGCCCGAGTAAGCATGTGTGCACACGTGTCTGCCCGTGTGCGCACGTTGAAGAATGAGTAAGCTAGTGTAAGATTGTTGAAGCCCATATAATTTCATGTAAGCCAGTGAAAGTGTTTGTACGCATGTATAAGCCTGTGTGCATGCGTGGAAGCAGATGTGCACTTCACTGTGCTCCTATGCACTGCGCCGCTCACTGTGGACACAGACAGTGAAAAGGAAGGTAAACAAATAGCAGTAAGTTAACCAAGGAGAACTACCACAGCTAGCAGGTGAAAACAATCAGACTGAGTATATTCCACAGCCAGTACAGTAGGCCAGCACAGCACAGCACGTACAACTGTACAAACAGCATTCCACCATGTTTTCTCAGACACACTGCAACACTGTAGTATACTAAGAGAAGTGAAAACTGTAAACATAATGTTAGGGGCTGACATTGCTATTATACGTCAACATATGCAATATGTGGAGGGTTGTGCCAATGTGAATGTTGCTCAGCAACACACAGTGAGTAGACGGAGAAGAGTGTGCAGGCACAGGGTAACCTACCAGGGGCTACATGAGCTGGAGATAGTAAAGCACTATAGAGTGGACAGAAACCTCCTGCAGAAGATTGTGGGGCTGTGCAGGCCATGTCTCACACACAGAACCAACAGAGGGAAACCTGTCCCAGTGGAAACCAAGGTATGTGTTGCCCTAAGGATACCAGCATCAGGTACCTTCCAGAGATCAACTGGTGATATGATGTGGATTTCACAAACATCAGCATCCAGGGTACTGCACCAGTTCATGAATGCCATGTCAGCACATGTCAGTGATCATGTATATATCCCCAATTCCCGTGAGGTATTGGGCAGCAATATGTGTCTTTTCCACACAATAGTGGAATACCCTGAGTACTGTGTGCAATACACTGGAAGCACATATGCATCAAAGCACCAGCCAGTGAGTATGGTAGGGCCTACATCATCCACAAGGGCTTTCTCTCCATGAAGTGGCAGTTTGTGTGTGATGGCTAGCCCATAATACTGAATGTGTGTGCTGGATGCCCTGGAAGCTGCAATGCTTCCTATATGTGGCATCTGATGCAGCCGTACAAAACATTTGGCAATGGGGACAACCCTCATGGTCACCTAGTGGGGGATGCTGGATGTGCAGTTCAACTGTGGCTGATGACATACATCAGAAATGCACACACACATGAACAGGAATACCATAATGAGGCACACACACAAACAGAAACTTTAATCTAGCATGTGTTTGTGTCGCTCAAGTCACAGTTCTGGTGCCTGGACACATCTGGTGGAGCATTAAAGCACTTGTCAACTACATGTACCAGAATTGTCTGTGGCCTAGGTCATCTGTGTCACACACACACACACACACACACACACACACACACACACACACACACACACACACACACACACACACATGACAGTTTATATACATAGTGTGAGTGACTGTTCATGTATGTGTATTACTGCAGAACAGTTCAAACACAGCAAAGTCTGTCAATAATGGACATTCATCATAGTTGTACAACCACCTTGGAGGATATGCATGCAGAACTCTCATTGCTTATGTGATATAGTGATGTACTTCAAAATACCATTGTAAATGCAAATATCAAATGACAAATGACATAACACTTGTCTATATGTACACATTGTTACCCATTATACATATTGGGGTGTAATACCTATGTGTTACTGTTGGTATAGTATGTGTAGTAAATGTGGATAACTAACTCTTTTTAGCCTTATAGGATTACAGCATGGGTTGGATAACACATATCTGTATGTATGATACCCTTGTGTAGAATAACTGTGTCATGTGCAGAATGCATTGTAGGCCACAGTATGAATTCCCAGATGTGGACAGGAATATCCCTATTGTCTTTGCTTGTAACTAACATGGCTATATGTCAAACAGTAATGGTCCCAGCAATGTGTGGCAGTCAATACCAGTGTGTACTGGTATAGTATAGTACATGTAGGATCCACATGCTACTGTGTGTCCTACATGTGTGGGTCAGTTGTGAAGATGTCATATAACAATTAGTTATTCAGACTGTTGAAGTCGTGTCTACTACCATAATGCAAAACAATCACAGATAGTAACAGTATCACCCACAGCACTGTGTAAAACCATAGCAATCACACATGTGTAGACAAGTAGAACAATATGTGCAGTATAATGCATACTGGCCACCAATAGAAACTATGAAGTGTTAACAGTGTGTAATACAGGGCATGTCACCATTCCAATGTGTCCACTACACATGTACATGCAGACAGTGCACCTTCACCATGTTCACATATAAATACATGAAAATCTGTACTACACACATCACACACGTACTGCACACTCTGAAACACATGCTGCCAATACTACACACGTCAGTCAAATGGCACATGGATGGATAATACATCTTCAGAATTAACAGTGCTGTACACTGCACTACATTGATGATCATAGCTGTAATGCATCATGCCTGTTTACATACACCTAGAAGGAAATCACACTTTGTGTTAACAACATTGTAATATTATTACAGTGCTATGAAGCCACCCTGTGCATCAGCACCATGTTAGTCTGTACCTGCATCAATGTTACACATTACAAGAGGTGGCAAAGGTGTCATCATATGCACAGGGTATGTAGTTTCTTTTCCAGAGCCTGTCATTGAGCCATCCAATCAACATGTATGTATTTGTGTGTGTGTGAGGGACAACAGGTTTTGCATGGCCCAATGTTGATGCAATGTGTGTGTGTATGTGTTATCCCTAGCTGTTTGTTTTATGTGTGTGTCTGCATGTACACAGTTTCAGCATGTGTCAGCCATATACTGGAGGTTGTGGGACAGTCACAGACTGTACCTGCCAGGCTGTACAGATCACCATTTCTGGCCATGGACACCCCTCCATGCATTCAACAATATTCCAGTCCTGCACCTGGCAATGTATACACTTACATTCTTGGGATCTGTATCACAACCTGTGGATAAACGGGTGTCAGTAATGTTAACCTAATTTGCATAGTATTGTCATTTAATACAGAGTTATATGAGCCATACTCATCCTCCAAAGTAATAACCACTGCTGACTGCTGCTGAGATGTGCACACGACCGTTTAAAGCTGTTGTACTATCATTGTTTTCAATGTCCCTTGTAATACCCAGCAACAAAATAACTGGTCACTACACAACTATAACCCAGGATCACTAAAGCACACAGTATGTGCACTATCACAGAGCCATAGCAAATTTAGATACATCCAAGGTGATCATGAACAGATAATGCAGCACATTCAATAGTGCTAATATCCACATACATATTACAAATATACATATATATATATATATATATATATATATATATATATATATACACACACACACACACACACACACACACACACACACACACACACACACTTGGCAGGGCTGGGAGTTGAACATACACCTAACTACCTTATCACACTACAGCATTATGCATTTACAGAACGCGCTACCGAGATTACTGAACACAGCACTCCCAGAGGCATACTTCTAGGTGGGTGACATCATCCGCAAAGGCAAAGACGCCGATAGGGAATGTATGTGTTGTGAGGCATCTAAAAGCATAACTGTGTCCCCAGGCTGCTGGAAACACACACACACACACACACACTTGGCAGGGCTGGGAGTTGAACATACACCTAACTACCTTATCACACTACAGCATTACGGATTTACAGAACGCGCTACCGAGATTACTGAACACAGCACTCCCAGAGGCATACTTCTAGGTGGGTGACATCATCCGCAAAGGCAAAGATGCTGATAGGGAATGTATGTGTTGTGAGGCATCTAAAAGCATAACTGTGTCCCCAGGCTGCTGGAAACACACACACACACACACACACACACACACACACACACACACTTGGTAGGGCTGGGAGTTGAACATACACCTAACTACCTTTTCACACTACAGCATTACGCATTTACAGAACGCACTATCGAGATTACTGAACACAGCACTCCCAGAGGCATACTTCTAGGTGGGTGACATCATCCGCAAAGGCAAAGACGCCGATAGGAAATGTATGTGCTGTGAGGCATCTAAAAGCATAACTGTGTCCCCAGGAAGCTGGAAACACACACACACACTTGGCAGGGCTGGGAGTTGAACATACACCTAACTACCTTATCACACTACAGCATTATGCATTTACAGAATGCACTACCAAGATTACTGAACACAGCACTCCCAGAGGCATACTTCTAGGTGGGTGACATCATCCGCAGTTTTGCCAGAGTTTTTCCTGTTTTCCAGTTTTTAGCTTTCAGTTGTTCGCTCATTGGATTTATCTGCTTGTATAGCTGCTTACTTTGAGTGTACTCCAGCTGAGTTTGCTGTTGGATTTCCTTTGGGAGTTTACAGGCCATTGGTTTCCTTTGTGTGTTTCCTGAAGTTTGTTTCGTGCTTTTACTTGTAGATGTATGTTTGCCAGGGATGGCTCACAGGTGTGTCACATGCCATCCAACCATGACAGGTGCAAACAGTACGCTATGTTACCGTTACTTGACGGTGGAGACATAACACCTACACAGCGGTCAGGTGTTACCGACAGTATGTCACTTGACACCTGTAACACTTACATCCTCCCGTGTGCATATAGCAGCATAATTGCCGAAGGTAGCGTTGGTACACATAATGCGGCCAATACTGCTGCATGTCTGTCAGACGTATCATCATATAGCAGGTGTATCATTCACAGTACTGCCATGTGTGTTTGCTTGTGTGACCATATATGCCACATATGGTGTGGAATACAACCCAATTGTCACACACCCCTGTACACTGTTGTAGAGATCTGTACATACTGCAGTGTGGAAAGCATGACGTAGGCAGGTGTGGTGTGTGTATCACACACATCAGCTATCCAAATGTGTACAACATTTTTGGTCTCCACAGTGTGTGTGTGTGTGTGTATGTAGGTATGTATGGCTGTCTGGTGCATGGAGTGAGGGTGTATGCTACCATACAGAACACACAGGATCCCTAACCCCTCATGGTGATGCAGTCCACTACCCTGTTTATGCCATTGGTCTCAGCCGCACTGGCTACCTGTACATGTTCTTTCTCTGTGTCACATTGTGTGGGTGCACAGTACTGTGAGGGTGATGACCACATAGGCAAGGGTCCTCACCTCAACACTATGGGGTGTGCGTTATAGTGTTGTTGACCCCATTAGTGTGAGCATGTTCCTGTAATGTGACAGGGTATTACTGCTACACAGTGAGGCCTCATGCTATCAAGTGACCTCTAACATTATCATTGGCCAGACCGCTGTGTACAACCCCTGCACCATGTCAACATACCTGTGATGTGACCTGGTATGGATGTCACGTCTCTAGCCACTGTAGCCTATTAAACTGCCCACATGCTTCTGGATCAGTATATGTGTGGACATCTGTGGTATGTTAGACTTTCAGACAGTCAGGCTGAGGCTACGTTTAGCATGCTGATATTGCCATATGTGCCTGTGAGTACTCCACAGTTACACATGGGAGACTGCAAACAGTGCTACCTGTAGGCACATGCAAGTAGACCATAAGGAGGGAACCAGGGCATCATTACCAACATACTGTTACTGTTGTTACCATGACACATACTGTGAACATATAACAATGCATGCTAAACCTGTACTACATGGTATGTCTGGTGCGTGTGAACAGTACACAACTAATGTAATATACACGTGTCTCACTATTCTCACACAACTATTGTAATATACACTTCTCTCACCATTCTTACACAACTAATGTAAATTACACTTCTCACTATTCTGTTCCCCCTGTGCATCAGACCATTTGAGCATGTCTCTGCACCGATGGTGTGGATGACAGGGATGCGGCACAGGCTTCATCATATGCACAGGGTGATAATGTTTTCCAGGGGCATAGGCTGCACCAATGGATGACATCATGTGTGCGGGTAAAGGCCAGTGATATGATTGGACATGTCTGTTCAGTATGCATGTGGTTGTTGTTGTGCCCTACAGATGTCTTTGCTGTGTGCGTGCATGTGTGCACACAGTTCTGCCTTTTGTGAGGCCTACACAGGGTATTATTGACAGCTCCAGATTGTAAAGACCAGGTTGTACAGCTCACTGTGTCCGACCACGGCCACGTGACCTGTGCCTGCCAGGGGTTGCACGGGCAGTACGAGGCGGAGGTACAGATTGGCTACTGTTCAACGACACATGTCCACTGGAACCGTGTCCCCGCTGGGAATGTCCAGGGCCAGGTCCACGTGGCCTGCTGTGTCCCGGTGTGGACAGCGCAGCACCAGCTGCACTGCTACTGCTACCGGCACTATGGGAGCGGGCATGTGAGGTGGCACGCTCACATTAACCTGCACTAGGTGGTGTGGCTGGCCTATGTCCACGTGGCCTATGCCTCACTCCTACCAGATGTTCCAGCACAGACAGCTCACACTCGCGGATTGCCATGCCACGGTCAAGGATTCCAACCATGTCACCCAATCGCCTGTCAAGAACATCAGCAATCTGCTGTTGAGAATTTGTCAATGCCTGGATGTTGTCATTTAGTGTACGGATAGCAGCCCTCTGCAGCCTCTGCCCTTCACTGGTCTGCCATTCAGCATGTGCCTGTGCCGCCATTACAGTCCGGAACATGCGTCTGGTGATACCAGCTGCTGTGCTCTGTCCTGCAGGTGCATGTCTGCCAGAGGTCCTCCTATGAGCAGCACCGGCCACATGCCTGTGTGGCACATCTGCAGTCATTACACTGACACCATGGTGTGTAGACACACCTTCTGTAGCCACCACACATTCCTGTTCCACGCTAACAGACGCTGACTGTCCTTCCTCTATGGCCACTGGTGATGTGGTATGTGTTGGCAGCAGAACTGTGTGCAGGGAAGAGGGGGACATAGCTGGGATGGCAACCATTGGCACAGATTCAGCCGCTGACAACCCTGCCTGTACCTCATGCATATGTTCATCACTGCTAGTATCTGTGGGGACACTAACATCAGATGTACCACAGGAGGGTAACGCACCTACATCACCTGTGAATGTAAAGAAAGACTCTAAATTAAAATAGACACAGACACACACACACACAGACACACACACACACACACACACACACACACACACACACACACACACACAGACACACACACAGACACACACACACACACACACACACACACACACACACACACACACACACACACACACACACACACACACACACACACACACACACACACACACACACACACACACACACAGACACAGACACACACACACACACACACACACACACACACACACACACACAGACACAAAGACACACACACACACACACACACACACACACACACACACACACACACACACACACACACACACACACACACACACACACACACACACACACACACACACACACACACACAGACACACACACACACACACACACACACAGAAACACCATGCATGTGATTTGACAGATGGAATGCAGCATGCCTGTGGTACAGCAGAGGGCATGCAGCTCGGACATTAATAGTGTTAGTAAGCATACCTCCCTGGGGTACACACTACAGCAAGCAGGTGTCATATCAGTAGCCATGCAGTTCACACAATCATGGTAGTATGCATGCATCCCCGTGATACACCATGTGGACCAGAACAAGATAACAGTACACATGGCTGATGTGACCTTGACATGTACTCTGCTGACGTGTGCATTAACATGCATACATGTCTGACACAATGGTGTCCTGACACATGTACAGCATCGTAATGGGCATTACATTGTGGTGTTGTCTGTATGCCCTACAGATAGAATGCATGCTTAGCAAATGTGCATGAGCATGGAAGGGTAGTGTGAGCCGTCTACATTGCTATACAGTGTGAAGTACAGACACTGTGCCATTGCATGGCATCTTGAGGCATCTATATTGCTGTACAATGCATAATATGTACACATTGCATAGCCATAACTGCATGCATACCCATGACATAACTGTGGATTGTGACCCACGATGCTGAGGTGTATACACACCAAACCATGCTGTGTCAAGTGACAGGTCACTGGAGGCCTACAGCTGACACCCCCGCACAACAACTACAGGGTCTTAGCTGCCTGGCAACCATGTCCACACAGAGCGGACATGTCAATTCACCATTTCCCACATGACATCGATGTACCACACGCACACGAGGTGCACAGCTAATGGTGATGTCCTACAGCAGCAAGGGAAATATGCAGTATCTGTGGCCTGATGTGGTGTCAATGTCTGTGAAGCTGTACAGGTGACTACTGTCATGCTATGACACAGTTGTGATGTTCAACTGATCTTATATGGTAGACTTCAGTGACACCTCCACTAGCTGTGCACAGGCTGTTAGGATGTCCAGTGTACCACATCAACTGTATAATCAGTCAACTAAGGCTATAAGTGGACCATGTGTGGACAACGTGCAACAGGGTGTATACACATCACATCTACTGTGTAGCTATGTGTCTCTGGCCATCCCCCATGGCCATGTGTGCACATTTGTTGGCCAAATGTGTGTGATGGCCATCTATCTCACATGTCTGTGTTGTCCCATATGACATATACCTATAGATGTCAGATATGTCACCATCCACAGGGCTATACAGACAATGGGTTGTATGTTTGGTATGTGGGGTATGGGTCATGGGATAGTTTGACAATATTGCAGCCAGAACACTACATGTCTGGGACATGTCAGATGGCACATCACAATGTGTGCACCCAATGCAGGGGCATACAACACAATGGTGACACCTGTGGGCTGCCCATATCACAGCTCACTGTGTGGTACTGTTTGCGTACCACATGTTGTTCCAATGCATACTACATATGCCTCCATTGTAGAACACCTCCACCGTTGTATGCACAGCTGACCACACATGTAGCAATGACAAATACTGTGGTTTCAAGTTGGTGTATCATTTCGTTTGTATATATTGCACATGGGTGGCCTGTGTGAATGATGGGTGCTGCGACCTATATATCATGACTGGAATGAACATCAAGTGTGCAAGTGTTAACTGGCCACATGGCAAATAGATCTATGCTTTAACATGCCTGATACTGATGACAGTCTTACCTGCAATGGACTCATGTCTGTGCGGCACGCCAGAGGTACCTATATAGGGGTGACACAGCAGTATGAACATTATCCATGACTGTATGACAGCCACAGGGTGCACTGTGCATGTTAACACATTCGCCTGTATAATAGCATATAGTATGCACATGTGTGCATACACAGGGTAGCATACTGTAGTATGCAGCATGTGTGTCCACATACCTTGCATATGTTGTTACTTTACATAATGTACAGTGACACATGCAACTAAATGGGATATAATAGCCATATGTGCAGTACTGACTTACCAGGCAACTCCAGGCTCATTGGTTGGGAGACGCCCACCTCCACGATGGCAGCTAGTGTTTGTGGATGCTGTTCTGAGGGTGTCCCCAGACTGGCCAGTAGCTCCTCGGTGTGTGAGTGGGGGCTGGGTTGGTGGCCCACCACCTGTTCCACCTTCTTCCCTGGCAATTGCAGTGGCATGCTGTTTTGCATGTCGTATCAAGTCCGTGCAGTGTCTGCGCACCTGCTGGTAGGTGCAGTTATGGCCACCCACATCGTTCACCCTCCTGCGAAGATCCTGCCACAGGTCGTCCCACTGCTGGGCATGCTGTGGCACATGGCTGAGCAACACCTCGTAGTTCTCATGGAGGTACGGGATGAGGACAACATCCTCATGGCGGCTGTACGCTGGAAGGCGTGTACAAGGCATTATCTGTAAGACATAATGATGGTGACAGGTCACAGTTTCAGAGATGTACAGAGATACTGCTGCACATACATTTCTATGACATCTAGTACATCTGCACAGTTATCTTTGCAAATCATCCGACACGGACATGACTGACGTGTTTGTGTCACACACATGTAACACCCGTTGTGCAGTGGATATCATCACCATATATGTGTGTCACCTCATTACAGTGTTCATACTCCATGTGAATGCTGTCTTGATGTGGGCATGTCTATTTGCCTGCACTGGTGTTTTTACCTATCTGCACATGCCTGGATGTGTACACGGTAATGCTGTTGACCTTGATGCTGTGTATATGTCACATATCAACACAGACACAGCCTTAATGGACTTGATCAGTGACAATGCACACATATGCATGGAAACCTGTACCTGCATGTGTTTTGCCATATACATCTACACAGCACTGTACAGCTGTTCAACATCCTGCCACGGATCGCCTGTGTTGCACATGTGATAGACATGGGACAATGGTTAGTCGGACGTCATTCGCAGGGATGGTTATGAACCATAGCATGTATGGGCAAGGTTTCCTAGCTGTAACAGACAGCCATTATGTCACCGCGAGGTGCATCAGTGCCATATTACTGATCCAGACAGTTGATACCACATCTACCATGTAGCCATCACACCATGTATGACTGGGATGACATGTGCAGCTTTGATGGACAGGGTTGCATGGTTTGGCGGGTGTATGTCACATGTATGGCACAGGGATCTGTCCAGCATGTGGCGATCCTAATATTAGGACGGAGGATGTCCATGACATATATCTTACAGATCAGGATATGGACATGTAACATGCCCATCATCATGGTGTAGCAGATGTCTTTATGCAAGGTGGACAGCATGCTGCATAGTGGAGGTGAGGATTGTGAAGGCTGGTATCGCCCATCCACGTATGGCCATTACCCCTTAAAGGTGATATGTGATCCAATATTGGTCACCCCAGTGCTGTATATGCCTGTCCAATGATCTCCGTGCTCATGGATGGCACCCTGTCATGACATGGGTACCTCATATGACTACCTAAGGGGCCTGGAGACGTCACCAAGTCAGGGAGGTGTACTGCACAGCACCATCCCTTACACAGTGTCCATAATGATGACCACAGCCTAGGTGGTAGTTAATGGGTACAGGGATGTTCACCTAGCGGTGACAATGCTGATATCATCCATCAGAATGTGCACATATGTCACACACCTCACCCACACAGCCTATTCTGTATGTTGTTCACAACACTGACACAGCTATTCCTCATAGGTCATGGCCATTCACATCCTTACATCACAGATGCCTAACATTTGTCTGTGTGGTATGGGCTACAATGAGGGTGGAGTACAAAATATTAACCCTGTTCTACTGCAGCCAGCACTGGTGTGATATGCACATGTCACTCTGGCACCATTTGTAGTTGTGAGTCTGTCAACAGGCCACTGGTAGAACACTCCTGTGACATACAAAGGTATTTGTAATCAAACATCCGTACTGTCTTGTACATCTGTACTGCTAACATCTACAGTTATAATGGTTCATGGACATGCACACCATACTCATCAGGGTTATAGTGCGGTGCCACACATTATGACTGTCGTCACCACTTGTGGGGTGATATTATCCAACACCCTATCTGTATTTTATGGTCATGCTAGGCACTTGTTCAGAACTTGTGAGCATGTCATGAGCTACTGATTAATATAGCACCCATTCCACACCATTTCCCACAGGTACACTGGCTGTCCTAAGATTTCCAGCTTGCTTATGGTACAACAGCTGTTGTACACACGTAACTCACATATCCTGTGAGACATGGTTGTATATACAGGCATGTCCAACTGTCACGTATTGCCTGTCTATAAGATGGATATGTCGTACATGTGGCAATAGAGCAATTGTCTCATGTACACATTCAATGCTCACCTCCCAACATACGACACTACAGCCTGTGGGGGATGCACTTATGCAGCCCTGCTGGGGGTAATGCTGTCACCAACCCTGACTGCACCTGACAGTCATGTGGGGATGTGTAACATTCGCAACACACCCCACTCATCACATAGTCTCACATGATCTCCACCACAGGCCACACATACAAGGACAACGTGTGCAGTACCTCTCCATACTCTGTGTAGGCACCAGAGGCAGCCCCCATATGGAACCCAACATCACCCACTTATAGCCCACAGACTCATGTGTGCCCATCACATACAGCCAATAGTGTGTTATAACATACACAACACACCAGTCATAGGTGACTCTGTAGGCGGTCACACTGCAGTTCCACACAGCAGGCTACACAAGGCAATAGTCACTTACATCTTGCTGTTAGGTAACTGGTTCTGCAACATAACCTATGCACCCATGCCACACCTCACCAGGTACGCTGTGTGACTGCCCTGAGATGCCACTTCACAGACTACTATGCTATGCATTCATCCAGACCTGATTCCACTGTACAATGACTGACTGTGTCACTTCAACAGTTGCCTATGCTTCTGCTGTCATTCCACAGGCATCTGGTATCTATCCGCTTTGACTGACCTGGTCAAACACAATGCTTTGGCACAGATGACCTGCACCTGTCAGCCATGGGAGTACAGCTCACATGTAAGGCTCTTGCTGCTTCTATACTGCTTCTATACTGCCTGTCTTGCACAGTTTCCAATAACAGTCACCGGCAGAACAGGAATTGGCAAGCAAGACATGGGGTCATGTGACACAATGCTTGCATCTTCCTCTGTGAAGCACGCAGGCAAGGCACACCTTAGCATGCACCACTCCAATATCTCTGCAGTGACTGGGACCTGCCTCTAGGCTCTGCAGAGCACACCTGCAATGACATGTTATAGGCAGACCATACCTTTCAGGCACATACCTGGACTGGCACATCCACAGCTGAGGTGTTCCCACATCCTACTATGTTGTACACACATCCTGGCTAGTTACTTAGCACAATGCATCAGAGGTGCTCCACGTGCAACTAACTGTGTCTGGAACCGCTATACACATTGTAACAAGCTACAGATTCCACTCCATACCCCACGGTTACCAGACCTCATTTGTTGGTGTACTGGACAGTAGGGCTCAGACAGCTACTACTGATGTGTGACTGACACTAACCCACACTTAACTGGGATAGCCACTCATGTAGCGACACATCCATGAGTCATAACCTCCACTCGGCTGGATAAACCCATACACACCACCTCCAAGACCAACATTAACCTTGACATGAACACTACCAACATGTGACTGGTGTTCCACACCTGTGGTCATCCCCTCATTGGTGGATTCCAAACATATGCTAATCAACCTTGTTAGCCACATCCCGGCACCACACCCTTCACTGCATACACAGTACATGAGTACTATAACACCTACTACAGACGTCTTATGACAGCGGTTGTTAATGTCATGACACCCATGCAGATGGACAATGCACATACAAATGCTGCAACATACCCCAGTGCACTTCAGTAGCATGTACACGACTGCATGGATCGTGCTATGCCACACAGAGCCATGATGGTACACACCAGATAACAGATGCCACTCTGGTGGTAAAGTTCCATGGACATAATGTACAACAACAGGTGGAGGCTGTTGCACAGTGGTGTACAATCCAATGGGTGGGGTAGCTCACTGGTCAGCCTCGGTAGGGCCACGGGATCCCTCATCACATACTCCATGACTAGCTACGTAAACATTACTGCAACACATTCTGGGGTGTACCACAAGGCATTATGGTGGTATGTCAGTAGTCAATGGCAATACCCACATCTGCTCTCACATACAACAGTCACTCAGGAACATTACAGACCCAGGTGATGTTGGCAACATGCTGGTGGATGGATTCAATGCTAACATTACACCATCTCACTCACTACAGGGCCACAATGCATGCAGGAACATTGCGGTGTCCCTGCAGTCACACCTACACAGTACTAACCTGCACTCTATATGTCCTGGGACACTGGCCCCATGCCACCTTCCAAAATCCCAGGCTGTGATGTCCACAAACCTCTGAATGACATGTCTCCCCACTAGCCACCATATTCAGCAATAGCCTTTTATCAGACATTGTGGCCCCTGAATGGCACACAACAACATTTATCACACTCCACACAGGTGGCACCACAATGCACGAGTGGGACTATAGTCCTACACACCTGACTGGACTGTTCTGCACGGCTATGGGGCACATCATCAAGGACGTCATTCACAGAGACATTGTTGGGCTCCGGTCCTTTGATGCCACCCGGGTTGGACTTGTTAGGGCCAGAGCATGGCCCTTACACCTGGTGGACTCCTTTCATACAGTTACCAGGGTAGTTGATGGTGGTACGGGAGTCCACACATCCTACATTGTCCTCTCATTGCCTCTCAGCACCGTTCTCCATTCTGGTATTGACAACATACACATCCACCTGCACATCGTACCCTATGTCTCAGGATGTTATGCAATGTGACTCATGGACAGAACACACAATGAGGGTAGCATACCATAGTACCTACTGCATTTCAGTTACATTTGGCATACAACAGTCCTCAGTCATAGGGCCCCTCATGTTCAGTACATGCTTCCCTGAGGTACAGGCTAGTACAGAGGGACTTTCCCTGCCTAGCTTTACAAACCCCTGCATACAAAGTGTCATGATTGATCCATCAGCTGATACTGACTCCATCCATACGGGTGTCACTGTGACAGATACCTGATATGAATATCATGGCCTCAAGCTGCATGACACAAGGTCCATGGACATCACCTTTGCATTACACCATTCACCCACTATCACATAGGTGGTAGTGCCCTACATACATGTCACATTGTACATGTTTGTAGTACACACGTATGTCACACCCACTCCTGTGATTACCGTATTGCCACTGTGGTGTGGATATCCTTCTACATGGCCACACTTATCTGTACTGGGTGTGTAGCTGGTACATAGGCACCCATTGTACCTCTGAACTCAAGACTTCTACACACATTCAAGGGTACACCACCCCATTTAGGGTGTACCTTACACAACAGCTACAGCTTTACATACCACAACATTGACACGCCATGACGTTTATTGAGCTCTGACAGCTAAGGTATGCGGCTGAACTATGGACACCACGTCTGTACACATTTGCATACTACATACTCAGGCGTGACCTCTGCTGAACAGACAGGGCCCATGTCCACAACAATATTAATGGATATACTCCACATACGAATGCCACTGTGAGCAACATGCTCATGGATATGTGCACACATGCAACAATGAGTGGGATGTGCTTGAGGGTTACATTCCCAAACCGGACACTCGCCATGCTTTGGAACATGACTCCTATGTACATCACGCAGGGACACTCAGTAGCACTGTTCATGTGATACCTCCCTTGGTGTTTGGGAGACACATGTACACCAGGGATCACTGCAGTGGCTGTACTGTGCAGAGGTGCAGGTAACACATGGCTCTGCTGATCACAGGACAGTACCCTAGAGAGGTGCCACTGGTGTGAACAATGTGGTTGTGCTTACACATAGACTTGCCAGACTGCATAGTACCCCACTATGAACCTGTGAAGCTATTACATGTCCTTTGTGCATGGTTACTTGGTAGCCCTTCCATTTAGATTAGCTATCATGCTGTTACAATGTCCCATGCCTACAAGCCATATGTATCCTGTTATTGTACATGCCAATAGACGATACCTGTGGTATGCATGATATGCCTGTTATGCTGTGTAGAATATCTGACATATCTACCTACAATACTACACATTACACATATTTTACATAGTATCCCATAATGCAAAGCATACTTGCACAGTGAGACCCCCTTAGACATGTCATTGTCATTATATGCCCATACACATGCCTACTGTGACAGTATATCAACATATACTATCCCCGGCTATGGCACATACTTGTTGGACATATCCTACCACTGATGGCAGGTTGTATGTAATTGTTCTGTTTAAAGCCCTCATGTAGCATCCCTTGTGGTGTCTGTGATGTGTACCTTGTGGCCCACTGCTGGATGCACAGTTTATACAAGCTTAAGTATGCTCAGCAAGACATCACTACATAAATACCTTTTCCCATGTTATGCATTGCGGACACTTTTAATTAATGCAAACCAAGCTATACATACAGTAAATAATTAATACAAAACATGCTATACATAAACTTACATACCAAGTGTTCTACATACCTTGTTATCATTACGGACTTTCGTCTCTATCTCTCTCACACTGCTTACACGGGTATTTTCTATGAGCATACAGTTTGAATGTCTGGCAAGTCTTCCTTATATACGTCGATACCTGTAACATGTGGTTTCCTGCTGCCTATTGGTGTTTCTGAGTGATTAATTACTTGCATATCAGCTTTGCAGCTACTCCATTTGCCAATTACGCAGCAACAGTGGGGTATAATTGACTTCTCCACTTGGGCATTGCCCATTTGCCCTACCTTCGGGGAGACAGCCTGTATTGTGTTTTGTTATGTGTAATTGCAACTGCTATGCATAGAGACAAGTATACTTTGGAATCATGTCCCCCGTGGATTGTGTGTGACAGCTAGAGTATGTGGTTCAACATGTGGGTGTACCTGTCATCCCAACATCTGTTAATGGACTATTGCAAACAAAACCTGTAACATCGCCGTTTGTTCCATTATACAATGGCTGCAATTTTGCATGGGGCCTTTAATTGTGTCTCTCACAAGGTATGTTGATGGTTCTGCAGATGTAATTGACTGACTGGATGTTTGCGCTGTTATTACAGTCTGTATTGCTATAGTTTCTAGTATGGGGGATGTCGGTGGGTGTACGTAGCATATACAGGTTTGTGGGCTTGCATTTCTACATATTCCATATATATATGTGTGTGGGCTCCATCCCTAATTAAAGAGCTATCAGTTAGTAGACTTATGTTATGGGATTGTACATTGGGCCATTGTTAATTGGTTTCTATATAGTATGCAGGTGAGGTTGATACTTCCATACCTCCGGAATTGTAGCGATATGTAAAGGGATATGTCTACATGACAGCTATCCTATGTATTTCTGTCCCAGATATTTGCAGTCATTGCGGTTGTGTTGGTAACAGAACCTCTTTGCCATGGGTTGCCACCTTTTCATATGGCCATTGTTGGACACTTCTGAGACACACAGCGGTGTTTACAGGCCAACACATAGCCATGGTCAGTACACAGGATAGCACATACTTTTATCCTCAATACATACCTATTGTTGTTGGACTTTGGCTACTTATCATATTGCATGTAACATTCACGTTTCTTACATACAGGCATAACTATTTTATGCAACTATTACATTATATATGGGACATATTAATGTCCTACGATCTTGGACATTTGCCCTTTGTAATGTTTTATGTCAGGACACACCTGCCCAGGGAGGGGCTGTCCCTCCTAATGTGGGACAGGTGGTGACCGTATGCCTACAGCTAGCTATACCCACACCTACTGTAATGATCTATCTCCGAGTTGGCACTAGCAGACACATGATGCGAACACACACACACATTACAGTCACACATGGATGCACACGGCACCCTCAACACACACATACACAGACTATGGCACTCACAAACACAGTTGAACACACTACCTACGTGGACCATCCATTCATATCATCATACTATTACTCACGGTTGTACTGTTCTCTTTCGGTCTTTCAGCCTTGTGGTTACACATGTCAGTATGTTACACATTCCATAGTTGGCGGTATCCTAATTATTTGTACCTCCAAGGTGTTATGAATGTCGTTGACCTATCTATATATATTTGCAGATATCGCTGAATCCGTATATATTAACATATATCACTCTATCGCCCTTTCTATCTGTATTATATATATGTATATATGTGTACATATATATATATATATATATATATATATATATATATATATATATATATATATATATCTGACGGGGAAAGTGACAGGCAAGCTACACCTTTCATTGTGTACTTGTTGGTGTATACTGTTTCCTGGACTCCGCACGTTTGTGTCTGTACCTGTCATATTACACACCTGCCATAGGTTAGGGTTGCCAGCTGTCCCACTCTGCGAGGGACAGTCCCTCTTTGGGCAGTTGTGTCCTGCAAAATATTTGTAAACATGGCCAATGTCCTGTGATTTTAGAACATACTTATTTCCTATAGTTTATGTAATAATCGCATAAAACAGTTATTCTGTATCTGAACCAACAAACAGAATAAGTAAGTAAACATTACAAGAATAAGCTTTTATCTAGGCAAAACAGTACAGTTCTGCTTTCCGCACTGGCCGGGTGTATGTGTCGGCCTGCAGACATCTGACGTATGTCCCACATTAGTCATTTGAAGAGGTGGCAACCCTACCATAGGTACATCTTGCCTAGCAATAGTGTTAGGTGATTCTATACATGATTGCGTGTTCTACACCTGGCAGTGGTCGTTTTACCCTTCAGAGCAGGTGCTATTAGTACAGGGGTAAATAATGCTGGTTTCACCTGTTCTGGACATCATTCACCGTGATCTGTGTGATATTCGGAGTAGCTTATGCCTGTTTTGCGCATATCCATATAGTCATATTTAAACGTCGTTTACCAGCAGTGGGCAATGCATATTCCCGGTAACGTGTGCTAAACATATGATCTGATGACCTGCATCTGACATGCATTACTCGTGCCTTCGGGATTACGTTACATCCCTTGCAAGACATGGAACTGGGAACATGCACGACAGTCACTGCATTTAACATATGGCCATCTGGGATTTGTACACGTGTTATGTGGTTTTGTACATGGAGTATACTACGGCTGTTACTCCATACTGCACTCACATGGGTAACTCAGTTAGTTTACATATTGATGAGTCCAGTTAATGGTAAGTCCATGTGATGTTTACTGGATGTTCTCCGGCATTGGTATGTATATTACAGTGAGCCACACACGATACTGTGCTACACCTTCAAACGACTGTGGGTGGAGCATGCTGGGGTGACGAATACCTGTCATGGGTACACCCCATGCCTTGACACAACATCCATGATTATATTATGTGGAGCCCCTCATTAATGCAGCAGGGACTCTGTGCTGAGTGTCTGCAGAACAGTGCTTACACACATGTGCTCCCATGATTGCCTCTGCTCCTCTACGCGACAGTTGGTTACTCAATGTTGTGGCGACAGCGGACACTGTTTGCCTTGTTTGGTGTATGGCCTCTGACAATCGGCCATGTACCTACCAATGTACCTGGGAATCTATACACACAGCACCACCATATGCTGATAGGCGCATGTACTGTTCAGGTGTTGACATTCCGTGTATCAAAAGCTGTTGTGTGTACAATGTTTGAGGGCTGCCTATGTAGGATTCACACAGTGGGCCACCTATACATTACAATTTATAGGTGGTCGTGCTTGTGTGCCATCCATTTTACTGTGTGTGCAGGTGGAGAAGTGTGTCAGTCCATAGGGGCCTACACTGTCAGCGTATGTGCTATATGTTCCCTCTTTGCCAAGGCGTAGGCATATTGGGCACACCTCTGTCTGCCTACTGGGGCTGGCACAGTGTGCTCATGGTCTGAATCCCTCTGTGCCTGTGATGGCCTTGGCAAATATGGTGGGCTATGAGGGCCTTCACCATTTTGTCCCTGCTGCAGCTGTTTCCGCAAGATCATGTTATGTAGCATGACACATACTATGACGATGTGGGCACACATGCCTGGAGAGTACTGCAAGGCTCCACCAGATGTGTCCAAGCACCGGAACTGTGATTTCAGCATCCCGAGCACACGCTCTATGTTGATTCTGGTTTGTACGTGTGCCTCATTATAGCGTTCTTGCATGGGTGTGTGCGCATTTCTGATGGGAGTCATCATCCATGGCTCCAGTGCATAGCCAGCATTCCCCACAAGGTGGCCATGTGGGATGTCCACCCTGACAAATACCTGATACAGCTGTGAGACATGCCAGATATGGGAGTTATGGCAGCTTCCAGGGCTGCCAGCACACACATCCATGATTATGCCCTGGGCATTGCACACGACCTGGCAGTTGATGGAGTGGAATCCCTTGTGGTTTATGTAGTGCCTACCATGCTTACCAGGTGGTGACTTGATTTGTATGTGCATTCAGTCTATCGCACCCAGTACCTCAGGGTAGTGTGCCACAAGGTGGAAGTGATGCATATTGCTGGCCAACTACTCCTGAGTTCGGGGGAAGTATATATGCTCATTGACATGTGGTAACATGGCATCCAGGAACTGGTGTAGTACCCTGGATTCTGATGCCTGTGAGATCCCCATTATATCTCCAGTTGGCCTTTGAAAGGTACCTGTGGCTAGTATTCACATGCTTACACATACCTTCGTGTCCACTGGGATGGGTTCCCCTCTGTTATTTCTGGTTCTCAGGTGTGGCCGGCACAGCTCCACTATTTGCTGTAAGATGTCCCTGTCCACCCTGTAATGCTCTACTATCTCCAGATCATGTAGCCCTGGTAGGTTACCCTTGGTCTGAACACTCTTCTCCTCCTCCGGGGCCTGCGGTGGTTGTAGGCATCATCCTCCACAACACCGTCAGTCTCTAACACATGCTGATGAATCACAGCTATGGCAGCTCCCAACATGTACATTTTAAAAGTTCCCCGTGTGTTTACACCTATGGTGCAGTGTTTGGGAATTCACAGGTGTGTGTAGGGTGCTTTCACACTTTATACTATTGTGCTGTGAACACCGATGATGTCATAGGGCGTGTATGTACGATCATAGCTACAGGGTATCTTGTGTGTTTTACTACCAGAACTACTATTGTGGTGCCTTTGGTGTTGAATTACATTTGGCTGCCATGGATTACCTCTTGACCATCCCTTTACATTTTTGCACATTCCACCTACCATTTTCTGGCATGCATATGGCAGCCTGCTTTAATTTGTACTTTCCTAGACCTGGCGTATTTTGCATAATGTGTGCTATTGCCGGTCTACTGTCGGTTTGCTTTGCTCTGCTATGACAGATCTCCTATCTTTGCAATCCAATGCCTCCCCTCCTTTCTTTGCATTCCAATGCCTCCCCTATCCTGTTTTGCAGGTTTCTGCGAGCAGACTTGACAGCTGCCGTCGATTGGCCGCCATGAGTTGATTGGTGTTGATTGCACATTAGTATGCCAATTACCTTACTTTGGCATTTCCTTCTTTTCTTCCCCTGACCTTCCTGTTTGTGCTGTTGTTCGTGCCGCGTGCATCCGCTTACTGGGTTTCGGGCATGTTTTCATCCCCGTACAAATGCGCCTTTGGGCACCATGTGTGCTCTCAACTAAACGATTCTATACCTTCCTCCCCACCCCTGTCCTGCAGCTTTGCTTAACAATGGCCAGGCCAGATTTGCATTGCTCCAATGTGCTTACTGCTACGGTGGCACACCCCTCTGCTGATGTTATGTATCTCCTCTGAGCCACTCCTCGGTGTTATAGCGCTGTGCCATATGGTTCAACCTTCATCCGGCAGGACATTTGCGATTCAGTATTATCTGCCTCATTTGCATGGCATTGACTACTAATTCATAGTTACCGCGCCGAACACTGTCGCAGGCCCTTAGCAACCCTTGCACCTTGGTTGTGGTGTTCCATGCCTATCACTGTGTATTATGGTGTACACCTGATTTGTATTACATTGCGATTTTATGACATTTTTATATATTTTCTTTATGTTCCAGTTTGCGCACACATGCCCTGCAGTTGTACTGTGCATTACTGTGGACATGACATTAAAGTTGTTTTTTAGGTGTTGTGCATCTTTTCTTATGCCATTGGCTGTGTATTTAGCCATTGGCATATGTTAACTTTATAATACATGAGTCTGGTCCGCTTCCATAGCTCCGATGTTCTGTTTGGGAAAATGTAAACCATGTTTTTTGGTTTAAATTTCCGTGGGCTTACGCTACACCTGCACCACTTCATGAATCGCTATATGCCTTCATTTGCATGGTGCGACACTGGGCATGGGGTGATTAGCATACCTATGCCAAGGGCTGCGCAGTTCTGGCGTACGCCAGTAGTGCACGTGGTATTGGATCGTACCTGAATCGCTCGACGGTCATATTTGGCATTATTCCGCCTATGCTACGCCTGCGCCTGGCGCAAGCTTCATGAATCCTGGGGACAGTCTATTCTAGATATTTTATAGGAGCGGACATTTTTTTTTTTGAAAAGAATAAACAGTAATCTATGTAAGTGGGAAAACAGGGTCTAACATGATCAGTACCTGTATTAAACTTAAATTTAGAATAGGCAATATCTATGTATGTAGCCAGGTAACTGCTATTTGGGAGGACTAGACTTTCTTTTCGGAATAAGTACATTTTCAGCCTGGTTTTATATATATATATTTATATATATATATATATATATATATATATATATATATATATATATATATATATATATATATATAAATATATATATACACACACATACACACACACACACACACACACACACACACACACACACACACACACACACACACACACGTGTGTGTCTGTGTATATACATACATGTATACGTATATACAGTATGTATATATAATGCTTTGAGCTAAAAGAGGATGAGGAGTTTTAAAATATATTTTATCTTGAGTGCTTTTATTAAAGAAAAAAGTTTGGGAAAATGTGATGTGGGTCCAAATAGTGATGAGAAGAAACAACCACATGCAACATCAGCTTGCCAGTCATTACTATGTGCTTATAAGCTGCAAGATTAAAACATATAGTTCAGTATGCAGATGACTCGACATTAATATGTGCAGTCTCAACAATAAATCCTCATGGCATTACCCAAAAATCTTTCACCTCTGTAGAATCCTGGCTCAAAGAATCAAACTTCCTACTCAACCTCAAGAAAATTAAGTTAATGCTTTTCACCTCAAAAAGTTGCCAAAATCAAAAACAATCTTTTACCATAAAGTGAGCAAATAATGCTGTCATTGAACGTGTAACTCACAGTACACTTCTACGCATTATAATAGATGGCAATCTCAAATATGACCATTATATACTGCATATCATTTAATTTACACATCACAAACTAGGCTCCTTTTATAGGATCAATGGATTCCTTACAGATATTGCAAGAAAAACTGTAGCCACTACCTTCTTATTGCCAACTGTCTTACATGCCTCTCATATCCTAACAAATGTAAAGAAAGAAACCTGCCTCCTGCTACAATAAAATAATTACATTTGCCATCAGTCTCCCTCATAGGACCCACCAGTGTCTTAGCTTAAAGCAATTAAACTGTCTTGAAATGCACAACTGTCTGACATGTTCACAACTAATTATAGCACACAAACTCATTCATCATCCATAAACATGCCATGTGCTACAACACTTATTACTACCCTGCTGTCCAGCAAGGGACCTCTGTTCTAGTAACAAATTCTTATTGTTTACAAATAAGTCAAATAATGTTGTAGGAGACTTGCTCTACTCCCAATGCATTGCTGAACTCAGTAATAGTACTCCAGCACAAATAAAACTCTCCAAAAAACTCAGTAGTTTTAAACCACTACTTAAACTTTTAGCAAATAACTTAAGCAACAGAAAATATAAATAGTTGTAGTCAAACTTAATCAGCTTTTGTCAAAAAAAATGACCAGAGTTCCTATAGAGCTAGTGAGAATATTTTTGAGATTTTATGAACATTTGTATAAAACAAAGGAAGAGCAAAATGAGGAAATGGCACACATTGAAATATTTATGGAAGACTTAGTTATATCAAGGCTAGAGGAAGTTGAGGCTCAATAATTAATAACTAAGATAGGAAGAGATGAAATAAAAACAGAAATGTATAATCAATCAAAAGAAAAACCTACAGCAACCAAGACTATTCATGTGGAAATTTTAAGATAGGAATGAAAAGATGGATAAAACTCTGGAAGGCTTTAACAGTATTTTAAAATCTGAGACATACCAGCATCTTGGAAAAAAAAACAGTTGTAGCTGTCTTTCCAAAACAGGGTAAAGACCTTTCAAATCTAGCTTCAGATAGATTCATTTCAATTTTAAACAATTATTATAATGTGCTTTGCTTATGTTAGCTATGGGAATAGCAAGGATGTTACTAAAATTGGTGCATATGACTCAAAGTAGTTTTGGGGATGGGAGACAAGCATATCATAAAAATAATAGAACAATGATCAAGAGAAAATTGGAGAGGACTATTCTTTGGCAAACTGTTTTGGAAATGAGGAACTAGGTATGAATGTTCTCATTCCCCTTGTTGTTTGTTATCTGCTTTACATTTAGACTAGTTATTAAAGAAAATGTGGGATTTTCAATTTCAAGATATAACATGACATGACAATCAAGAAAAAATTAGCCTTATTTGCAGATGATATTATTTTGTCCTTGATAAATCCAAAGAAATTACATTTCAGTATTCTGGGAAATTGTGAGACAGTGTCAGGTCTTTTCAGGATAAAAAAAATAATGAATATAAAACAAAATCTATAGTGATGACACTATGTACCCGAACATGATTTGGGTCAACAATGCCTGTATATACAGGGGCATGATAATATGAAGTATTTAGGAGTATGGATTAAAAATTATTATGTTATGGTAGCTAAAGGTATGTGGGAAGAGACTAAACAGAAGTTCAATACAAGCATTATGAAACTGGAAGCTCTTGGTTATAAGTAGCGATAGTAACATACAAACACTGAAAATGCTTTGGTCCTTTAGTCTTGTATACAGGTCAGCCATATTTTTATCAACTACAGGAGAAATTGTGGATGGCAATTAATAAAGAATTGAAGGAAATATTTGGAAAAGAAAGAGAGGAAGAGTTATGTGGGCTAAGCTGATTCTTTCTATATAGCACAGAATAGTTTAGGGTTTACTGATTTACATGATTTGAAGTAATGCATTGAAGCTAAACACTTAATGCACAAATCTCAAGAAGAAAGTTATAAATCAAAGTGGAAAAGGGTGATGATGAAATTGGGGAGGGGAGTTCAATAGATAAAAAGAACCTAAGATTTTGAATACAAATGTTTAAGGAGAATAGTAGCAATAATATAGAATATAATATTCAAAAAGTAGGACAAAATATTCTGAGAACTAAGCCTTAATGGGAATTCAGAAGGGGGGTTTTAGCAATCGAGATGTCTGTAAGTTAGAGTATAGAGAATAGACAAGAGGTGAGATGGGATTTGCTAGAAAAAATTAGCAAAGGAACCAAGGTAATGGGAACAAATAACTCAGGAGAGAAAAGTAATAGAGTGGAATGAGGCTAATCAACTGTTGGGCCCCATGTTAGACAATGCCTTCTCAATCAAGGATTGATAAAAGAATACAGAAAAAGAGAAAGGGATATGGGAGTGCTAAGAGGATGAGCAGCTCTGGTGGAGTTTTTATTTGAGCCTAGATTAGAAGATGCTGTTAAAAAGAGGTAATTAGTAGGGTTCAAAAATATTGAATAATAAATATAAGAAAGAAAATCTGATGTAGTTGAAAAACTGATAGAAAGGCCAATTACATAATACCAAATGCAAAAAAAATCCCCAAGTAAACAACAAAGTCCAGAAGTTTTGGAATTTTTTGTATGGAAGTGTTCTCAGTGGTCTTTTATACCCCAAATAAACTTTAGATGATTTTTCATCATGTAGATAGCAAACTTTGAAGATAGACTGGGAAGGTGAAAGAAAATTTGGAACTTGTCTTTTGGGAATGGAACAAGATGAAAGATTTTAGAAATTCCCTAAAGAATACTTTGATAGAAGTGTTGAGGAAACAAATGATAATAAATAAGGGAATGGTTCTTTTGAGCTGAAATATAGAATGTGATTCGCCTTGCTAAGGAAACATCTCACTAGGTTTAATATGATGGTCAGACAAAAAAGCAATTACTAGAAAAAGGAAAACAAAGTGTAAACCAGCCACAAGGGAAGTTTTGAATAGTGTAAAAGAGCTATAAAAACTGAAGGTGGGATCTTTAGAAAAAGGGAACAATCAGATTTCATAGAAACAAACAGTATTTGTAGGAACAGTACATACAGAATTGTTTTCAGGAGGTAAAGTAAGGAGCAAGAACTAAGGAATATATGTAATGTTTAAGTGAATGAAAATCATTAAAGAGAAAACATATGTATATTGCAGAATAACAATGCAAACTCTTAACAAAATTTGTTTTATTTTTATTAAAGTATGCTAACACGTTACAAATTTAAATAAGATGACTTAATAAAGATGTTTAAAAAATGAGTATATCCAAATTCATCAGTAAAAAATGGAAGTCCTGAAGAAAGCAAGCTTCCTTCTCTAATCTGCAATTGTGCAAATAAGTGATAAACAAGTGCCTAGTAAAATATAATACTATAAGAACCTATATATATATATATCTTTTTAATAAACAAAAATCAAGACATTTCTGGAAAATCACAAAGAATATACTAGTGAAAATTAAACATGTTTCTCTCCTTTATAAGATTTAAACTCTCTGCCACTTGCAGAAGAGTTCAGCAAGTGTTTTCCTCTGTTACAGATAACTCCTGCAAGACATTTCAGCCTACAGTACAACCACATATTTTCTTGCTAAATCTATGCTACAAAAATCGACAAACCAAGCACTTTCAGTTTACTTTTTAAAGCATTCATGCCAAATTTTCTAAAACATTTTAAGAAAGGGAAATATTGTCTACCTATCCTACGATGGCTTCTTCCCTGGTATATTTTCCAAACTCGCAAATTATTTACCATGCCTATTATATGTCTCAAGGGCACTGCATTCTGTTCCACTCAAAAACAGCTATTACTATGCTAGTTTACAAATGTGATAACACAGCCTTACAATTATATACCAGTCTCATTATTTAGCCTGCTGCAAAAACATATGGAAAACTATTTTCTAAGTTCTTGCAGATTGTCTTTAGCAAACATCTTATAATATTAATCTTACAACATGATTTTCAAGCTCAGTATAAACATCCCCTCACAAACCTATCAGTAGACAAAGTAACTCAAAAAAAGAAAAGGCATGAAGTTGTATTACCATTTATTGGTTTAATTAAGATATTTACCACCATTAATCATGGCACACTTAATAAGCTACATGTTTTAACCCCTGACCTCTGCTCATTTTGTATCA